>NC_092243.1:41012941-41312941 GCF_036320965.1 Panulirus ornatus | reverse complement strand
CTGCAGTTTCTCACATGAATCAGCCACCAGCGCTGTATCATCAGCGAACAACAACTGACTCACTTACCAAGCTCTCTCATCCCCAACCGACTTCATACTTGCCCCTTTTTCCAAAACTCTTGCATTTACCTCCCTAACAACCCCATCCATAAACAAATTAAACAACCATGGAGACATCACACACCCCTGCCGCAAACCTACATTCACTGAGAACCAATCACTTTCCTCTCTTCCTACACGTACACATGCCTTACATCCTCGATAAAAACTTTTCACTGCTTCTAACAACTTTCCTCCCACACCATATATTCTTAATACCTTCCACAGAGCATCTCTATCAACTCTATCATATGCCTTCTCCAGATCCATAAATGCTACATACAAATCCATTTGCTTTTCTAAGTATTTCTCATACATTCTTCAAAGCAAACACCTGATCCACACATCCTCTACCACTTCTGAAACCACACTGCTCTTCCCCAATCTGATGCTCTGTACATGCCTTCACCCTCTCAATCAATACCCTCCCATATAATTTACCAGAAATACTCAACAAACTTATACCTCTGTAATTTGAGCACTCACTCTTATCCCCTTTGCCTTTGTACAATGGCACTATGCACGCATTCCGCCAATCCTCAGGCACCTCACCATGAGTCATACATACATTAAATAACCTTACCAACCAGTCAACAATACAGTCACCCCCTTTTTTAAAAAATTCCACTGCAATACCATCCAAACCTGCTGCCTTGCCGGCTTTCATCTTCCGCAAATCTTTCACTACCTCTTCTCTGTTTACCAAATCATTTTCCCTAACCCTCTCACTTTGCACACCACCTCGACCAAAACACCCTATATCTGCCACTCTATCATCAAACACATTCAACAAACCTTCAAAATACTCACTCCATCTCCTTCTTACATCACCACTACTTGTTATCACCTCCCCATTTGCGCCCTTCACTGAAGTTCCCATTTGCTCCCTTGTCTTATGCACTTTATTTACCTCCTTCCAGAACATCTTTTTATTCTCCCTAAAATTTAATGATACTCTCTCACCCCAACTCTCATTTGCCCTCTTTTTCACCTCTTGCACCTTTCTCTTGACCTCCTGTCTCTTTCTTTTATACATCTCCCACTCAATTGCATTTTTTCCCTGCAAAAATAGTCCAAATGCCTCTCTCTTCTCTTTCACTAATAATCTTACTTCTTCACCCTACCACTCACTACCCTTTCTAATCAACCCACCTCCCACTCTTCTCATGCCACAAGCATCTTTTGTGCAATATATGTATTCCTCGCGTGTCGTAGAAAGCGACTAGAGGGGACGGGAGCGGGGGGCCGGAAATCCTCCCCTCCTTGTATTAACTTTCTAAAATGGGAAACAGAAGAAGGAGTCACGCGGGGAGTGATCATCCTCCTCGAAGGCTCAGAGTGGGGTGCCTAAATGTGTGTGGATGTAACCAAGATGTGAAAAAAGGAGAGATAGGTAGTATGTTTGAGGAAAGGAACCTGGATGTTTTGGCTCTGAGTGAAACGAAGCTCAAGGGTAAAGGGGAAGAGTGGTTTGGAAATGTCTGGGGAGTGAAGTCAGGGGTTAGTGAGAGGACAAGAGCAAGGGAAGGAGTAGCAATACTCCTTAAACAGGAGTTGTGGGAGTATGTGATAGAATGTAAGAAAGTAAATTCTCGATTAATATGGGTAAAATTGAAAGTTGATGGAGAGAGGTGGGTGATTATTGGTGCATATGCACCTGGGCATGAGAAGAAAGATCATGAGAGGCAAGTGTTTTGGGAGCAGCTGAATGAGTGTGTTAGCGGTTTTGATGCACGAGACCGGGTTATAGTGATGGGTGATTTGAATGCAAAGGTGAGTAATGTGGCAGTTGAGGGAATAATTGGTATGCATGGGGTGTTCAGTGTTGTAAATGGAAATGGTGAAGAGCTTGTAGATTTATGTGCTGAAAAAGGACTGATGATTGGGAATACCTGGTTTAAAAAGCGAGATATACATAAGTATACTTATGTAAGTAGGAGAGATGGCCAGAGAGCGTTATTGGATTACGTGTTAATTGACAGGCGTGCGAAAGAGAGACTTTTGGATGTTAATGTGCTGAGAGGTGCAACTGGAGGGTTGTCTGATCATTATCTTGTGGAGGCTAAGGTGAAGATTAGTATGGGTTTTCAGAAAAGAGGAGTGAATGTTGGGGTGAAGAAGGTGGTGAGAATAAGTGAGCTTGGGAAGGAGACTTGTGTGGGGAAGTACCAGGAGAGACTGTGTACAGAATGGAAAAAGGTGAGAACAATGGAAGTAAGGGGAGTGGGGGAGGAATGGGATGTATTTAGGGAATCAGTGATGGATTGCGCAAAAGATGCTTGTGGCATGAGAAGAGTGGGAGGTGGGCTGTTTAGAAAGGGTAGTGAGTGGTGGGATGAAGAAGTAAGAGTATTAGTGAAAGAGAAGAGAGAGGCATTTGGACGATTTTTGCAGGGAAAAAATGCAATTGAGTGGGAGAAGTATAAAAGAAAGAGACAGGAGGTCAAGAGAAAGGTGCAAGAGGTGAAAAAAAGGGCAAATGAGAGTTGGGGTGAGAGACTATCAGTAAATTTTAGGGAGAATAAAAAGATGTTCTGGAAGGAGGTAAATAGGGTGCGTAAGACAAGGGAGCAAATGGGAACTTCAGTGAAGGGCGTAAATGGGGAGGTGATAACAAGTAGTGGTGATGTGAGAAGGAGATGGAATGAGTATTTTGAAGGTTTGTTGAATGTGTCTGATGACAGAGTGGCAGATATAGGGTGTTTTGGTCGAGGTGGTGTGCAAAGTGAGAGGGTTAGGGAAAATGATTTGGTAAACAGAGAAGAGGTAGTAAAAGCTTTGCGGAAGATGAAAGCCGGCAAGGCAGCAGGTTTGGATGGTATTGCAGTGGAATTTATTAAAAAAGGGGGTGACTGTATTGTTGACTGGTTGGTAAGGTTATTTAATGTATGTATGACTCATGGTGAGGTGCCTGAGGATTGGCGGAATGCGTGCATAGTGCCATTGTACAAAGGCAAAGGGGATAAGAGTGAGTGCTCAAATTACAGAGGTATAAGTTTGTTGAGTATTCCTGGTAAATTATATGGGAGGGTATTGATTGAGAGGGTGAAGGCATGTACAGAGCATCAGATTGGGGAAGAGCAGTGCGGTTTCAGAAGTGGTAGAGGATGTGTGGATCAGGTGTTTGCTTTGAAGAATGTATGTGAGAAATACTTAGAAAAGCAAATGGATTTGTATGTAGCATTTATGGATCTGGAGAAGGCATATGATAGAGTTGATAGAGATGCTCTGTGGAAGGTATTAAGAATATATGGTGTGGGAGGCAAGTTGTTAGAAGCAGTGAAAAGTTTTTATCGAGGATGTAAGGCATGTGTACGTGTAGGAAGAGAGGAAAGTGATTGGTTCTCAGTGAATGTAGGTTTGCGGCAGGGGTGTGTGATGTCTCCATGGTTGTTTAATTTGTTTATGGATGGGGTTGTTAGGGAGGTGAATGCAAGAGTCCTGGAAAGAGGGGCAAGTATGAAGTCTGTTGGGGATGAGAGAGCCTGGGAAGTGAGTCAGTTGTTGTTCGCTGATGATACAGCGCTGGTGGCTGATTCATGTGAGAAACTGCAGAAGCTGGTGACTGAGTTTGGTAAAGTGTGTGGAAGAAGAAAGTTAAGAGTAAATGTGAATAAGAGCAAGGTTATTAGGTACAGTAGGGTTGAGGGTCAAGTCAATTGGGAGGTAAGTTTGAATGGAGAAAAACTGGAGGATGTGAAGTGTTTTAGATATCTGGGAGTGGATCTGTCAGCGGATGGAACCATGGAAGCGGAAGTGGATCATAGGGTGGGGGAGGGGGCGAAAATTTTGGGAGCCTTGAAAAATGTGTGGAAGTCGAGAACATTATCTCGGAAAGCAAAAATGGGTATGTTTGAAGGAATAGTGGTTCCAACAATGTTGTATGGTTGCGAGGCGTGGGCTATGGATAGAGTTGTGCGCAGGAGGATGGATGTGCTGGAAATGAGATGTTTGAGGACAATGTGTGGTGTGAGGTGGTTTGATCGAGTAAGTAACGTAAGGGTAAGAGAGATGTGTGGAAATAAAAAGAGCGTGGTTGAGAGAGCAGAAGAGGGTGTTTTGAAATGGTTTGGGCACATGGAGAGAATGAGTGAGGAAAGATTGACCAAGAGGATATATGTGTCGGAGGTGGAGGGAACGAGGAGAAGAGGGAGACCAAATTGGAGGTGGAAAGATGGAGTGAAAAAGATTTTGTGTGATCGGGGCCTGAACATGCAGGAGGGTGTAAGGAGGGCAAGGAATAGAGTGAATTGGAGCGATGTGGTATACAGGGGTTGACGTGCTGTCAGTGGAGTGAATCAAGGCATGTGAGGCGTCTGGGGTGGACCATGGAAAGCTGTGTAGGTATGTATACACGTGTGTGGACATGTGTATGTACATGTGTATGGGGGGGGGGGTGGGGCCATTTCTTTCGTCTGTTTCCTTGCGCTACCTCGCAGACGCGGGAGACAGCGACAAAGTATAAAAAAAAAAAAAAAAAAAAAAAATGTATATATATGTATTTTTTTTTTTTTTTGTCGCTGTCTCCCGCATTTGCGAGGTAGCGCAAGGAAACAGACGAAAGAAATGGCCCAACCCACCCCCATACACATGTATATACTTACGTCCACAAACGCAAATATACATACCTACACAGCTTTCAATGGTTTACCCCAGACGCTTCACATGCCTTGATTCAATCCACTGACAGCACGTCAACCCCGGTATACCACATCGCTCCAATTCACTCTATTCCTTGCCCTCCTTTCACCCTCCTGCATGTTCAGGCCCCGATCACACAAAATCTTTTTCACTCCATCTTTCCACCTCCAATTTGGTCTCCCTCTTCTCTTCGTTCCCTCCACCTCCGACACATATATCCTCTTGGTCAATCTTTCCTCACTCATTCTCTCCATGTGACCAAACCATTTCAAAACACCCTCTTCTGCTCTCTCAACCACGCTCTTTTTATTTCCACACATCTCTCTTACCCTTACGTTACTTACTCGATCAAACCACCTCACACCACACATTGTCCTCAAACATCTCATTTCCAGCACATCCATCCTCCTGCGCACAACTCTATCCATAGTCTACGCCTCGCAACCATACAACATTGTTGGAACCACTATTCCTTCAAACATACCCATTTTTGCTTTCCGAGATAATGTTCTCGACTTCCACACATTCTTCAAGGCTCCCAGAATTTTCGCCCCCTCCCCCGCCCTATGATTCACTTTCGCTTCCATGTTTCCATCCGCTGCCAGATCCACTCCCAGATATCTAAAACACTTCACTTCCTCCAGTTTTTCTCCATTCAAACTCACCTCCCAATTGACTTGACCCTCAACCCTACTGTACCTAATAACCTTGCTCTTATTCACATTTACTCTTAACTTTCTTCTTTCACACACTTTACCAAACTCAGTCACCAGCTTCTGCAGTTTCTCACATGAATCAGCCACCAGCGCTGTATCATCAGCGAACAACAACTGACTCACTTCCCAAGCTCTCTCATCCCCAACAGACTTCATACTTGCCCCTCTTTCCAAAACTCTTGCATTCACCTCCCTAACAACCCCATCCATAAACAAATTAAACAACCATGGAGACATCACACACCCCTGCCGCAAACCTACATTCACTGAGAACCAATCACTTTCCTCTCTTCCTACACGTACACATGCCTTACATCCTCGATAAAAACTTTTCACTGCTTGTAACAACTTGCCTCCCACACCATATATTCTTAATACCTTCCACAGAGCATCTCTATCAACTCTATCATATGCCTTTTCCAGATCCATAAATGCTACATACAAATCCATGTATATATATATATATATATATATATATATATATATATATATATATATATATATATATATATATATACATATATATATTTTTTTTTTTTTTTTTTTTTTTTATACTTTGTCGCTGTCTCCCGCGTCTGCGAGGTAGCGCAAGGAAACAGACGAAAGAAATGGCCCAACCCCCCCCCATACACATGTACATACACATGTCCACACACGTGTATACATAACTACACAGCTTTCCATGGTCCACCCCAGACGCCTCACATGCCTTGATTCACTCCACTGACAGCACGTCAACCCCTGTATACCACATCGCTCCAATTCACTCTATTCCTTGCCCTCCTTACACCCTCCTGCATGTTCAGGCCCCGATCACACAAAATCTTTTTCACTCCATCTTTCCACCTCCAATTTGGTCTCCCTCTTCTCCTCGTTCCCTCCACCTCCGACACATATATCCTCTTGGTCAATCTTTCCTCACTCATTCTCTCCATGTGCCCAAACCATTTCAAAACACCCTCTTCTGCTCTCTCAACCACGCTCTTTTTATTTCCACACATCTCTCTTACCCTTACGTTACTTACTCGATCAAACCACCTCACACCACACATTGTCCTCAAACATCTCATTTCCAGCACATCCATCCTCCTGCGCACAACTCTATCCATAGCCCACGCCTCGCAACCATACAACATTGTTGGAACCACTATTCCTTCAAACATACCCATTTTTGCTTTCCGAGATAATGTTCTCGACTTCCACACATTTTTCAAGGCTCCCAAAATTTTCGCCCCCTCCCCCACCCTATGATCCACTTCCGCTTCCATGGTTCCATCCGCTGACAGATCCACTCCCAGATATCTAAAACACTTCACTTCCTCCAGTTTTTCTCCATTCAAACTTACCTCCCAATTGACTTGACCCTCAACCCTACTGTACCTAATAACCTTGCTCTTTTTCACATTTACTCTTAACTTTCTTCTTCCACACACTTTACCAAACTCAGTCACCAGCTTCTGCAGTTTCTCACATGAATCAGCCACCAGCGCTGTATCATCAGCGAACAACAACTGACTCACTTCCCAGGCTCTCTCATCCCCAACAGACTTCATACTTGCCCCTCTTTCCAGGACTCTTGCATTCACCTCCCTAACAACCCCATCCATAAACAAATTAAACAACCATGGAGACATCACACACCCCTGCCGCAAACCTACATTCACTGAGAACCAATCACTTTCCTCTCTTCCTACACGTACACATGCCTTACATCCTCGATAAAAACTTTTCACTGCTTCTAACAACTTGCCTCCCACACCATATATATATATATATATATATATATATATATATATATATATATATATATATATACATACAAGTGTGAAGTCTGTTGGGGATGAGAGAGCTTGGGAAGTGAGTCAGTTGTTGTTCGCTGATGATACAGCGCTGGTGGCTGATTCATGTGAGAAACGGCAGGAGCTGGTGACTGAGTTTGGTAAAGTGTGTGAAAGAAGAAAGTTAAGAGTAAATGTGAATAAGAGCAAGGTTGTTAGGTACAGTAGGGTTGAGGGTCAAGTCAATTGGGAGATGAGTTTGAATGGAGAAAAAGTGGAGGAAGTGAAGTGTTTTAGATATCTGGGAGTGGATCTGGCAGCGGATGGAACCATCGAAGCGGAAGTGGATCATAGGGTGGGGAAGGGGGCGAAAATTCTGGGAGCCTTGAAGAATGTGTGGAAGTCGAGAACATTATCTCGGAAAGCAAAAATGGGTATGTTTGAAGGAATAGTGGTTCCAACAATGTTGTATGGTTGTGAGGCGTGGGCTATGGATAGAGTTGTGTGCAGGAGGATGGATGTGCTGGAAATGAGATGTCTGAGGACAATGTGTGGTGTGAGGTGGTTTGATCGAGTAAGTAACGTAAGGGTAAGAGAGAGATGTGTGGAAATAAAAAGAGCGTGGTTGAGAGAGCAGAAGAGGGTGTTTTGAAATGGTTTGGGCACATGGAGAGAATGAGTGAGGAAAGATTGACCAAGAGGATATATGTGTCGGAGGTGGAGGGAACGAGGAGAAGAGGGAGACCAAATTGGAGGTGGAAAGATGGAGTGAAAAAGATTTTGTGTGATCGGGGCCTGAACATGCAGGATGGTGTAAGGAGGGTAAGGAATAGAGTGAATTGGAGCGATGTGGTATACCGGGGTTGACGTGCTGTCAGTGGATTGAATCAAGGCATGTGAAGCGTCTGGGGTAAACCATGGAAGGCTGTGTAGGTATGTATATTTGCGTGTGTGGACATATGTATATACATGTGTATGGGGGTGGGTTGGGCCATTTCTTTCGTCTGTTTCCTTGCGCTACCTCGCAAACGCGGGAGACAGCGACAAAGCAAAAATATATATATATATATATATTTTATTTTGCTTTGTCGCTGTCTCCCACGTTTGCGAGGTAGCGCAAGTAAACAGACGAAAGAAATGGCCCAACCCACCCCCATACACATGTATATACATACACGTCCACACACACGCAAATATAAATACCTATACATCTCAATGTACACATATATATACACAGACAGACACATACATATATACCCATGCACACAATTCACACTGTCTGCCTTTATTCATTCTCATCGCCACCTCGCCACACATGGAATACCATCCCCCTACCCCCTCATGTGTGCGAGGTAGCGCTAGGAAAAGAACACAGAGGCCCCATTCGTTCACACTCAGTCTCTAGCTGTCATGCAATAATGCCCGAAACCACAGCTCCCTTTCCACATCCAGGCCCCACACAACTTTCCATGGTTTACCCCAGACGCTTCACATGCCCTGATTCAATCCACTGACAGCACGTCAACCCCAGTATACCACATCGATCCAATTCACTCTATTCTTTGCCCGCCTTTCACCCTCCTGCATGTTCAGGCCCCGATCACTCAAAATATATATATATAATATATATATATATATATATATATATATATAATATATATATATATATATATATATATATATATATATATATATATATATATATATATATATATATATATATATATATATATATATATATATATATATATATATATATATATATATTTTTTTTTTTTTTTCATACTGTTCGCCATTTCCCGCGATAGCGAGGTAGCGTTAAGAACAGAGGACTGGGCCTTTGTGGGAATATCCTCACCTGGCCCTCTTCTCTGTTCCTTCTTTTGGAAAATTAAAAAAAAAAAAAAACGAGAGGAGAGGATTTCCAGCCCCCCGCTCCGTTCCCTTTTAGTCGCCTTCTACGACACGCAGGGAATACGTGGGAAGTATTCTTTCTCCCCTATCCCCAGGGTATACTTATACATATATACACATGTAAATAATTCATACTGTCTGCCTTTATTCGTTCCCATCGCCACCCGTCCACACATGAAATAATATATATATATATATATATATATATATATATATATATATATATATATATATATATATATATATATATATATAATATATATATATATATATATATATATATATATATATATATATATGTAAATTGGAGGTGGAAAGATGGAGTGAAAAAGATTTTGTGTGATCGGGGCCTGAACATGCAGGAGGGTGAAAGGAGGGCAAGGAATAGAGTGAATTGGAGCGATGTGGTATACCGGGGTTGACGTGCTGTCAGTGGATTGAATCAAGGCATGTGAAGCGCCTGGGGTAAACCATGGAAAGCTGTGTAGGTATGTATATTTGCGTGTGTGGACGTATATATATACATGTGTATGGGGGTGGGTTGGGCCATTTCTTTCGTCTGTTTCCTTCCGCTACCTCGCAAACGCGGGAGACAGCGGCAAAAAAAAAAAAAAAATATATATATATATATTATATTTGTATAATGTCTTGGGAGTAAAGTCAGGGGTTACTGAGAGGGCAAGAGCAAGGGAAGGAGTAGCACTACTCCTGAATCAGGAGTTGTGGGAGTATGTGATAGAATATAAGAAAGTAAATTCTAGATTGATATGGGTAAAACTGAAAGTTGATGGAGAGAGATGGGTGATTATCGGTGCATATGCACCTAGGCATGAGAAGAAAGATTATGAGAGGCAAGTGTTTTGGGAGCAGCTGAATGAGTGCGTTAGTGGTTTTGATGCACAAGACCGGGTTACAGTGATGGGGGATTTGAATGCAAAGGTGAGTAATGTGGCAGTTGAGAGAATAATTGGTATACATGGAGTGTTCAGTGTTGTAAATGGAAATGGTGAAGAGCTTATAGATTTATGTGCTGAAAAAGGACTGGTGATTGGGAATACCTGGTTTAAAAAGCGAGATATACATAAGTATACATATGTAAGTAGGAGAGATGGCCAGAGAGCGTTATTGGATTACGTGTTAATTGATAGACGCACGAAAGAGAGACTTTTGGATGTTAATGTGCTGAGAGGTGCAACTGGAGGGATGTCTGATCATTATCTTGTGGAGGCAAAGGTGAAGATTTGTGGGGGTTTCAGAAAAGAAGAGAGAATGTTGGGGTGAAGAGAGTGGTGAGAGTAAGTGAGCTTGGGAAGGAGACTTGTGTGAGGGAGTACCAGGAGAGACTGAGTACATAATGGAAAAAGGTGAGAACAATGGTAGTAAGGGGAGTGGGGGAGGAATGGGATGTATTTAGGGAAGCAGTGATGGCTTGCACAAAAGATGCTTGTGGCATGAGAAGTGTGGGATCTGGGTTGATTAGAAAAGGTAGTGAGTGGTGGGATTAAGAAGTAAGATTATTAGTGAAAGAGAAGAGAGAGGCATTTGGACGATTTTTGCAGGGAAAAAATGCAAATGAATGGGAGAGGTATAAAAGAAAGAGGCAGGAGGTCAAGAGAAAGGTGCAAGAGGTGAAAAAGAGGGAAATGAGAGTTGGGGTGAGGGAGTATCATTAAATTTTAGGGAGAATAAAAAGATGTTTTGGAAGGAGGTAAATAAAGTGCGTAAGACAAGGGAGCAAATGGGAACTTCAGTGAAGGGGGCTAATGGGGAAGTGATAACAAGTAGTGGTGATGTGAGGAGATGGAGTGAGTATTTTGAAGGTTTGTTGAATGTGTTTGATGACAGAGTGGCAGATATAATGTGTTTTGGTCGAGGTGGTGTGCAAAGTGAGAGGGTTAGGGAAAGTGATTTGGTAAATAGAGAAGAGGTAGTAAAAGCTTTGCAGAAGATGAAAGCTGGCAAGGCAGCAGGTTTGGATGGTATTGCAGTGGAATTTATTAAAAATGGGGGTGACTGTATTGTTGACTGGTTGGTGAGGTTATTCAGTGTATGTATGACTCATGGTGAGGTGCCTGAGGATTGGCGGAATGCGTGCATAGTGCCATTGTACAAAGGCAAAGGGGATAAGAGTGAGTGCTCAAATTACAGAGGTATAAGTTTGTTGAGTATTCATGGTAAATCATATGGGAGGGTATTGACTGAGAGGGTGAAGGCATGTACAGAGCATCAGATTGGGGAAGAGCAGTGTGGTTTCAGAAGTGGTAGAGGATGTGTGGATCAGGTGTTTGCTTTGAAGAATATCTGTGAGAAATACTTAGAAAAGCAAATGGATTTGTATGTAGCATTTATGGATCTGGAGAAGGCATATGATAGAGTTGATAGAGATGCTCTGTGGAAGGTTTTAAGAATATATGGTGTGGGAGGCAAGTTGTTAAAAGCAGTGAAAAGTTTTTATCGAGGATGTAAGGCATGTGTATGTGTAGGGAGAGAGGAAAGTGATTGGTTCTCAGTGAATGTAGGTTTGCGGCAGGGGTGTGTGATGTCTCCATGGTTGTTTAATTTGTTTATGGATGGGGTTGTTAGGGAGGTGAATGCAAGAGTTTTGGAAAGAGGGGCAAGTATGCAGTCTGTTGTGGATGAGAGAGCTTGGGAAGTGAGTCAGTTGTTGTTCGCTGATGATTCAGCACTGGTGGCTGATTCATGTAAGAAACTGCAGAAGCTGGTGACTGAGTTTGATAAAGTGTGTAAAAGAAGAAAGTTAAGAGTAAATGTGAATAAGAGCAAGGTTATTAGATACAGTAGGGTTGAGGGTCAAGTCAATTGGGAGGTAAGTTTGAATGGAGAAAAACTGGAGGAAGTAAAGTGTTTTAGATATCTGGGAGTGGATCTGGCAGCGGATGGAACCATTGAAGCAGAAGTGAATCATAGGGTGGGGGAGGGGGCGAAAATTCTGGGAGCCTTGAAGAATGATTGGAAGTCAAGAACATTATCTCGGAAAGCAAAAATGGGTATGTTTGAAGGAATAGTGGTTCCAACAATGTTGTATGGTTGCGAGGCATAGGGTATGGATAGAGTTGTGCGCAGGAGGATGGATTTGCTGGAAATGAGATGTTTGAGGACAATATGTGGTGTGAGGTGGTTTGATCGAGTAAGTAATGTAAGGGTAAGAGAGATGTGTGGAAATAAAAAGAGTGTGGTTGAGAGAGCAGAAGAGGCTGTTTTGAAATGGTTTGGTAACATGAAGAGAATGAGTGAGGAAAGATTGACCAAGAGGATATATGTGTCAGAGGTGGAGGGAATGAGGAGAAGTGGGAGACCAAATTGGAGGTGGAAAGATGGAGTGAAAAAGATTTTGAGTGATCAGGGCCTGAACATGCAGGAAGGTGAAAGGCATGCAAGGAAGAGAGTGAATTGGAATGATGTGGGATACCGGGGTTGATATGCTGTCAGTGGATTGAACCAGGGCATGTGAAGCGTCTGGGGTAAACCATGGAAAGTTGTGTGGGGCCTGGATGTGGAAAGGGATCTGTGGTTTCGGTGCATCATTACATGACAGCTAGACATTGAGTGTGAACGAATGGGGCCTTTGTTGTCTTTTCCAAGCGCTATCTCGCACACATGAGGGGGGAGGGGGTTGTTATTCCATGTGTGGCGAGGTGGCGATGGGAACAAATAAAGGCAGAGAGTATATATTATGTACATGTGTATATATGTATATGTCTGTGTGTGTATATATATGTGTACATTGAGGTGTATAGGTATGTATATTTTGCGTGTGTGGACGTGTATGTATATACATGTGTATGTGGGTGGGTTGGGCCATTCTTTCGTCAGTTTCCTTGCATTACCTCGCTAATGCGGGAGTCAGCAACAAAGGAAAACAAATGAAATATAATATTTATTTATTTATTTGTTTATATTTATTTTGCTTTGTCGCTGTCTCCCGCGTTAGCGAGGTAGCGAAAGGAAACAGACGAAAGAATGGCCCAACCCACCCACATACACATGTATATACATACATGTCCACACACGCAAATATACATACCTATACATCTCATCATATACATATATATACACACACAGACATATACATATATACACATGTACATCATTCATAGTCTGCCTTTATCTATTCCCATCGCCACCCAGACACACATGAAATAACAACCCCCTCCCCCCTCATGTGTGCGAGGTAGCCCTAGGAAAAGACAACAAAGGTCACATTCGTTCACATGAAGTCTCTAGCTCTCATGTAATAATGCACCGAAACCACAGCTCCCTTTCCACATCCAGACCCTACAAAATATTCCATGGTTTACCCCAGATGCTTCACATGCCCTGGTTCAATCTACTGACAGCACATCAACCTCGGTATACCATATCGTTCCAATTCACCCTATTCCTTGCACGCCTTTAACCCTCCTGCATGTTCAGGCCCCGATCACTCAAAATCTTTTTCACTCCATCTTTCCACCTCCAATTTGGTCTCCCACTTATCGTTCCCGCCACCTCTGACACATATATCCTCTTGGTCAGTCTTTCCTCACTCATTCTCTCCATGTTACCAAACCATTTCAAAACACCCTCTTCTGCTCTATCAACCACACTCTTTTTATTACCACACATCTCTCTTACCCTATTATTACTTACTCGATCAAACCACCTCACACCACATATTGTCGTCAAACATCTCATTTCCAACACATCCACCCTTCTCCACACAACTCTATCTATAGCCCACGCCTCGCAACCATATAACATTGTTGGAAACACTATTCCTTCAAACATACCCATTTTTGCTTTCCGAGATGACTTTCTCAGCTTCCACGCATTCTTCAACGCTCCCAGAACTTTCGCCCCCTCCCCCACCCTATGATTCACTTCCGCTTCTGTGGTTCCATCCACTGCCAGATCCACTCCCAGATATCTAAAACACTTTACTTCCTCCAGTTTTTCTCCATTCAAACTTACCTCCCATTTGACTAGTCCCTGAACCCTACTGTACCTAATAACCTTGCTCTTATTCACATTTACTCTGACCTTTCTTCTTTCACCCACTTTACCAAACTCAGTCACCAGCTTCTGCAGTTTCTCACACGAATCAGCCACCAGCGCTGTATCATCAGCAAACAACAACTGACTCACTTCCCAAGCTCTCTCATCCACAACAGACAGCATACTAGCCCCTCTTTCCAAAACTCTTGCATTCACCTCCCTAACAACCCCATCCATAAACAAATTAAACAACCATGGAGACATCACACACCCCTGCCGCAATCCTACATTCACTGAAAACCAATCACTTTCCTCTCTTCCTACACATACACATGCCTTACATCCTAGATAAAAACTTTTCACTGCTTCTAACAACTTGCCTCCCACACCATATATTCTTAATACCTTCCACACAGCATCTCTATCAACTCTATCATATGCCTTCTTCAGATCCATAAATGCTACATACATATCCATTTGTTTTTCTAAGTATTTCTCATATACATTCTTCAAAGCAAGCACCTGATCCACACATCCTTTACGACTTCTGAAACCACACTTCTCTTCCCCAGTCTGATGCTCTGTACATGCCTTCAGCCTCTCAATCAATACCCTCCCATATAATTTCCCAGGAATACTCAACAAACTTATACCTCTGTAATTTGAGCACTCACTTTTATCCCCTTTGCTATTGTACAATGGCACTTTGTAAGTATTCCGCCAATCCTCATACACCTCACCATGAGTCGTACATACATTAAACAACCTTACCAACCAGTCAACAATACAGTCACCCCCCTTTTTTAATAAATTCCACTGCAGTACCATCCAAACCCGCCGCCTTACCGGCTTTCATCTTCTGTAAAGCTTTTACTACCTTTTCTCTGTTTACCAAAACATTTTCCCTAACCCTCTCACTTTGCACACCAAATCGACCAAAACACCCTATATCTGCCACTCTATCATCAAACACATTCAACAAACCTTCAAAATACTCATTGCATCTCCTTCTCACATCACCACTACTTGTTATCACCTCACAATTAGCCCCCTTCACTAAAGTTCCCACTTGTTCCCTTGTCTTACGCACTTTATTTACCTCCTTCCAAAACATGTTTTTATTCTCCCTAAAACCTAATGATACTCTCTCACCCCAACTCTAATTTGCCCTCTTTTTCACCTTTTCCACCTTTCTCTTGACCTCCTACCTCTTTCTTTTATACATCTCCTACTCATTTGCATTATTTCCCTGCAAAAATCATCCAAATGCCTCTCTCTTCTCTTTCACTAATAATCTTACTTCTTCATCCCACCACTCACTACCCTTTCTAATCTGCCCACCTCCCACACTTCTCATGCCAGAAGCATCTTTTGCGCAAGCCATCACTGCTTTCCTAAATACATCCCATTCCTCCCCCAGTCCCCTTACCTCCTTTGTTCTCACCTTTTTCCATTCTGTACTCAGTCTCTCCTGGTACTTCCTCACACAAGTCTCCTTCCCAAGCTCACTTACTCTCAACACTCTCTTCACCCCAACATTCTCCCTTCTTTTCTGAAAACCTCTACAAATCGTCACTTTCCCCTCCACAAGATAATGATCATACATCCCTCCAGTTGCACCTCTCATTACATTAACATCCAAAAGTCTCTCTCACAAGCCTATCAATTAACACCTAATCCAATAACGCTCTCTGACCATCTCTCCTACTTACATACGTATACTTACTTATGTCTCTCTTTTTAAACCAGTGTTTCCCAATTACCAGTCCTTTTTCAGCACATAAATCTAAAAGCTGTTCACCACTTCCATTTACAACACTGAACACCCCATGTACACCAATTATTCCCTCAGCTGCCACATTACTCACCTTTGCATTCAAATCACCCATCATTATAACCTGGTCTCATGCATCAAAATTACTAACACACTCACTCAGCTGCTCCCATGCCTAGGTGCATATGAACCAATAATCACCCTTCTCTCTCCATCCACTTTCAGTTTTACCCATGTCAATCTAGAGTTTACTTTCTTACACTCTATCACATACTCCCACCACTCCTGTTTTGGGAGTAGTGGTACTCCTTCCCTTGCTCTTGTCCTCTCACTAACCCCTGACTTTACTCCCACGACATTCCCAAACCACTCTTCCCCTTTACCCTTGAGCCTCGTTTCACTCAGAGCCAAAACATCCAGGTTCCTTTCTTCAAACATACTACCTATCTCTCCTTTTTTCTCATCTTGGTTACATCCACACACATTTAGACACCCCAATCTGAGCCTTCGAGGAGGATGAGCACTCCTTGCGTGACTCCTTCTGTTACCCCTCTTAGAAAGTTACAATACAAGGAAGGAAGGGTTTCCAGCCCCCTGCTCCCGTCCTACTTAGTCGCCTTTTACGACACGTGAGGATTGCGTGGGAAGCATTCTTTCTCCCCTATCCCCAGGGATAATATATATATGTATATTTTTTTTTTTTTGGCTTTGTCGCTGTCTCCCGCATTTGCGAGGTAGCGCAAGGAAACAGACGAAAGAAATGGCCCAACCCACCCCCATACACATGTATATACATACGTCCACACACGCAAATATACATACCTACACAGCTTTCCATGGTTTACCCCAGACGCTTCACATGCCCTGATTCAATCCACTGACAGCACGTCAACCCCGGTATGCCACATCGCTCCAATTCACTCTATTCCTTGCCCTCCTTTCACCCTCCTGCATGTTCAGGCCCCGATCACACAAAATCTTTTTAACTCCATCTTTCCACCTCCAATTTGGTCTCCCACTTCTCCTCGTTCCCTCCACCTCCGACAGATATATCCTCTTGGTCAATCTTTCCTCACTCATTCTCTCCATGTGCCCAAACCATTTCAAAACACCCTCTTCTGCTCTCTCAACCACGCTCTTTTTATTTCCACACATCTCTCTTACCCTTACGTTACTTACTCGATCAAACCACCTCACACCACACATTGTCCTCAAACATCTCATTTCCAGCACATCCATCCTCCTGCGCACAACTCTATCCATAGCCCACGCCTCGCAACCATACAACATTGTTGGAACCACTATTCCTTCAAACATACCCATTTTTGCTTTCCGAGATAATGTTCTCGACTTCCACACATTCTTCAAGCCTCCCAGAATTTTCGCCCCCTCCCCTACCCTATGATCCACTTCCACTTCCATGGTTCCATCCGCTGCCAGATCCACTCTCAGATATCTAAAACACTTTACTTCCTCCAGTTTTTCTCCATTCAAACTTACCTCCCAATTGACTTGACCCTCAACCCTACTGTACCTAATAACCTTGCTCTTATTCACATTTACTCTTCACTTTCTTCTTTCACACACTTTACCAAACTCAGTCACCAGCTTCTGCAGTTTCTCACATGAATCAGCCACCAGCGCTGTATCATCAGCGAACAACAACTGATTCACTTCCCAAGCTCTCTCATCCCCAACAGACTTCATACTTGCCCCTCTTTCCAAAACTCTTGCATTCACCTCCCTAACAACCCCATCCATAAACAAATTAAACAACCATGGAGACATCACACACCCCTGCCGCAAACCTACATTCGCTGAAAACCAATCACTTTCCTCTCTTCCTACACGTACACATGCCTTACATCCTCGATAAAAACTTTTCACTGCTTCTAACAACTTGCCTCCCAGACCATATATTCTTAATACCTTCCACAAAGCATCTCTATCAACTCTATCATATGCCTTCTCCAGATCCATAAATGCTACATACAAATCCATTTGCTTTTCTAAGTATTTCTCACATACATTCTTCAAAGCAAACACCTGATCCACACATCCTCTACCACTTCTGAAACCACACTGCTCTTCCCCAATCTGATGCTCTGTACATGCCTTCACCCTCTCAATCAATACCCTCCCATATAATTTACCAGGAATACTCAACAAACTTATACCTCTGTAATTTGAGCACTCACTCTTATCCCCTTTGCCTTTGTACAATGGCACTATGCACGCATTCCGCCAATCCTCAGGCACCTCACCATGAGTCATACATACATGAAATAACCTTACCAACCAGTCAATAATACAGTCACCCCCTTTTTTAATAAATTCCACTGCAATACTATCCAAACCTGCTGCCTTGCCGGCTTTCATCTTCCGCAAAGCTTTTACTACCTCTTCTCTGTTTACCAAATCATTTTCCCTAACCCTCTCACTTTGCACACCACCTCGACCAAAACACCCTATATCTGCCACTCTATCATCAAACACATTCAACAAACCTTCAAAATACTCACTCCATCTCCTTCTCACATCACCACTACTTGTTATCACCTCCCCATTTGCGCCCTTCACTGAAGTTCCCATTTGCTCCCTTGTCTTACGCACTTTATTTACCTCCTTCCAGAGCATCTTTTTATTCTCCCTAAAATTTAATGATACTCTCTCACCCCAACTCTCATTTGCCCTCTTGTTCACCTCTTGCACCTTTCTCTTGACCTCCTGTCTCTTTCTTTTATACATCTCCCACTCAATTGCATTTTTTTCCCTGCAAAAATCGTCCAAATGCCTCTCTCTTCTCTTTCACTAATAATCTTACTTCTTCATCCCACCACTCACTACCCTTTCTAATCAACCCACCTCCCACTCTTCTCATGCCACAAGCATCTTTTGCGCAATCCATCACTGATTCCCTAAATACATCCCATTCCTCCCCCACTCCCCTTACTTCCATTGTTCTCACCTTTTTCTATTCTGTACTCAGTCTCTCCTGGTACTTCCTCACACAAGTCTCCTTCCCAAGCTCACTCACTCTCACCACCCTCTTCACCCCAACACTCACTCTTCTTTTCTGAAAACCCATACAAGTCTTCACCTTAGCCTCCACAAGATAATGATCAGACATCCCTCCAGTTGCACCTCTCAGCACATTAACATCCAAAAGTCTCTCTTTCGCGCGCCTGTCGATTAACACGTAATCCAATAACGCTCTCTGGCCATCTCTCCAACTTACATACGTATACTTATGTATATCTCGCTTTTTAAATCAGGTATTCCCAATCACCAGTCCTTTTTCAGGGCATAAATCTACAAGCTCTTCACCATTTCCATTTACAACACTGAACACCCCATGTATACCAATTATTCCCTCAACTGCCACATTACTCACCTTTGCATTCAAATCACCCATTACTATAACCCGGTCTCGTGCATCAAAATCACTAACACACTCATTCAGCTGCTCCCAAAACACTTGCCTCTCATGATCTTTCTTCTCATGCCCAGGTGCATATGCAACAATAATCACCCATCTCTCTCCATCAACTTTCAGTTTTACCCATATTAATCGAGAATTTACTTTCTTACATCCTATCACATATATCACATACATTTCAAGCTAGAAGTTTCAGTTTTCTACATTATTACTTACTTTTTCATATGTATATATATGTATATGTGTGTGTGTATATGTGCGTGTGTATGTGTATGTATGTATATATGTATGAGAGAGCTTGGGAAGTGAGTCAGTTGTTGTTCGCTGATGATACAGCGCTGGTGGCTGATTCATGTGAGAAACTGCAGAAGCTGGTGACTGAGTTTGGTAAAGTGTGTGAAAGAAGAAAGTTAAGAGTAAATGTGAATAAGAGCAAGGTTATTAGGTACAGTAGGGTTGAGGGTCAAGTCAATTGGGAGGTGAGTTTGAATGGAGAAAAACTGGAGGAAGTGAAGTGTTTTAGATATCTGGGAGTGGATCTGGCAGCGGATGGAACCATGGAAGCGGAAGTGGATCATAGGGTGGGGGAGGGGGTGAAAATTCTGGGAGCCTTGAAGAATGTGTGGAAGTCGAGAACATTATCTTGGAAAGCAAAAATGGGTATGTTTGAAGGAATAGTGGTTCCAACAATGTTGTATGGTTGCGAGGCGTGGGCTATGGATAGAGTTGTGCGCAGGAGGATGGATGTGCTGGAAATGAGATGTTTGAGGACAATGTGTGGTGTGAGGTGGTTTGATCTAGTAAGTAACGTATGGGTAAGAGAGATGTGTGGAAATAAAAAGAGCATGGTTGAGAGAGCAGAAGAGGGTGTTTTGAAATGGTTTGGGCACATGGAGAGAATGAGTGAGGAAAGATTGACCAAGAGGATATATGTGTCGTAGGTGGAGGGAACGAGGAGAAGAGGGAGACCAAATTGGAGGTGGAAAGATGGAGTGAAAAAGATTTTGTGTGATCGGGGCCTGAACATGCAGGAGGGTGAAAGGAGGGCAAGGAATAGAGTGAATTGGAGCGATGTGGTATACCGGGGTTGACGTGCTGTCAGTGGATTGAATCAAGGCATGTGAAGCGTCTGGGGTAAACCATGGAAAGCTGTGTAGGTATGTATATTTGCGTGTGTGGACGTATGTATATACATGTGTTTGGGGGTGGGTTGGGCCATTTCTTTCGTCTGTTTCCTTCCGCTACCTCGCAAACGCGGGAGACAGTGACAAAGCAAAAAAAAAAAAAAAAAATTGTATATTATCCCTGGGGATAGGGGTGAAAGAATACTTCCCACACATTCCTCGCGTGTCGTAGAAGGCGACTAGAGGGTACGGGAGTGGGGGCCAGAAATCCTCCCCTCCTTGTATTTTCTTAACTTTCTAAAATGGGAAACAGAAGAAGGAGTCACGCGGGGAGTGCTCATCCTCCTCGAAGGCTCAGACTGGGGTGTCTAAATGTGTGTGGATGTTACCAAGAGGTGAAAAAAGGAGAGATAGGTAGTATGTTTGAGGAAAGGAACCTGGATGTTTTGCCTCTGAGTGAAACGAAGCTCAAGGATAAAGGGGAAGAGTGGTTTGGGAATGTCTTGGGAGTAAAGTCAGGGGTTAGTGAGAGGACAAGAGCAAGGGAAGGAGTAGCAGTACTCCTGAAACAGGAGTTGTGGGAGTATGTGATAGAATGTAAGAAAGTAAATTCTCGATTAATATGGGTAAAACTGAAAGCTGATGGAGAGAGATGGGTGATTACTGGTGCATGTGCACCTGGGCATGAGAAGAAAGATCATGAGAGGCAAGTGTTTTGGGAGCAGCTGAATGAGTGTGTTAGTGGTTTTGATGCATGAAACTGGGTTATAGTGATGTGTGATCTAAATGCAAAGGTAAGTAATGTGGCAGTTGAGGGAATAATTGGTATACATGGGGTGTTCAGTGTTGTAAATGGAAATGGTGAAGAGCTTGTAGATTTATGTGCTGAAAAAGGACTGGTGATTGGGAATACCTGGTTTAAAAAGCGAGATATACATAAGCATACGTATGTAAGTAGGAGAGATGGCCAGAGAGCGTTATTGGATTACATGTTAATTGACAGGCGCGCGAAAGAGAGACTTTTCGATGTTAATGTGCTGAGAGGTGCAACTGGAGGGATGTCTGATCATTATCTTGTGGAGGCTAAGGTGAAGATTTGTATGGGTTTTCAGAAAAGAGGAGTGAATGTTGGGGTGAAGAGGGTGATGAGAGTGAGTGAGCTTGGGAAGGAGACTTGTGTGAGGAAGTACCAGGAGAGACTGAGTACAGAATGGAAAAAGGTGAGAACAATGGAAGTAAGGGGAGTGGGGGAGGAATGGGATGTATTTAGGGAATCAGTGATTGTTAGGGAGGTGAATGCAAGAGTCTGTTGTGGATGAGAGAGCTTGGAAAGTGAGTCAGTTGTTGTTCGCTGATGATACAGCACTGGTGGCTGATTCATGTGAGAAACTGCAGAAGCTGATGACTGAGTTTGTTAAAGTGTGTGAAAGAAGAAAGTTAAGAGTAAATGTGAATAAGAGCAAGGTTATTAGGTACAGTAGGGTTGAGGGTCAAGTCAATTGGAAGGTAAGTTTGAATGGAGAAAAACTGGAGGAAGTAACGTGTTTTAGATATCTGGGAGTGGATCTGGCAGCGGATGGAACCATGGAAGCGGAAGTGGATCATAGGGTGGGGGAGGAGGCGAAAATCCTGGGAGCCTAGAAGAATGTGTGGAAGTCGAGAACATTATCTCGGAAAGCAAAAATGGGTATGTTTGAAGGAATAGTGGTTCCAACAATATTGTATGGTTGCGAGGCGTGGGCTATGGATAGAGTTGTGCACAGGAGGATGGATGTGCTGGAAATGAGATGTTTGAGGACAATGTGTGGTGAGGTGGTTTGATCAAGTAATTAATGTAAGGGTAAGAGAGATGTGTGGAAATAAAAAGAGCGTGGTTGAGAGAGCAGGAGAAGGTGTTTTGAAATGGTTTGGGCCCATGAGAGAATGAGTGAGGAAAGATTGACCAAGAGGGTATATGTGTCGGAGGTGGAGGGAACGAGGAGAAGTGGGAGACCAAATTGGAGGTGGAAAGATGGAGTGAAAAAGATTTTGTGTGATCGGGGCCTGAACATGCAGGAGGGTGAAAGGAGGGCAAGGAATAGAGTGAATTGGATCGATGTGGTATACCAGGGTTGACGTGCTGTCAGTGGATTGAATAGGGGCATGTGAAGTGTCTGGGGTAAACCATGGAAAGCTGTGTAGCTATGTATATTTGCGTGTGTGGACGTGTATGAATATACATGTGTATGGGGGTGGGTTGGGCCATTTCTTTCGTCTGTTTCCTTGCGCTACCTCGCAAACATGGGAGACAGCGACAAAGCAAAAAAAAAAATAAAATATATGTATATATATATATCCCTGGGGATAGTTGAGAAAGAATACTTCCCATGTATTCCGTGCGTGTCGTAGAAGGCGACTAAAAGGAGAGGGAGCGGGGTGCTGGAATTCCTCCCCTTCTCTTTTTTTTTTTTTTTTTTCCTCCAAAAGAAGGAACAGAGATGGGGGCCAGGTGAGGATATTCCCTCAGAGGCCCAGTCCTCTATTCTTAATGCTACCTTACTAATGCGGGAATTGGCGAATAGTTTGAAAGAAAGATATATATATATATATATATATATATATATATATATATATATATATATATATATATATATATCTTATCCCTGGGGATAGGGGATTAAGAGTACTTCCCACGTATTCCCTGCGTGTCGTAGAAGGCGACTAAAAGGGGAGGGAGCGGGGGGCTGGAAATCCTCCCCTCTCGTTTTTTTTTTTTTTTTTTTAATTTTCCAAAAGAAGGAACAGAGAAGGGGGCCAGGTGAGGATATTCCCTCTAAGGCCCAGTCCTCTGTTCTTAACGCTACCTCGCTAATGCGGGAAATGGCGAATAGTATGAAAGAAAGAAAAAGATATATATATCTATATATATATATATATATATATATATATATATATATATATAATTTTTTTTTTGCTTTGTCGCTGTCTCCCGCGTTTGCGAGGTAGCGCAAGGAAACAGACGAAAGAAATGGCCCAACCCACCCCCATACACATGTATATACATACGCCCACACACGCAAATATACATACCTACACAGCTTTCCATGGTTTACCCTAGATGCTTCACATGCCCAATTCAATCCACTGACAGCACATCAACCCCGGTATACCACATCGATCCAATTCACTCTATTCCTTGCCCTCCTTTCACCCTCCTGCATGTTCAGGCCCCAATCACACAAAATCTTTTTCACTCCATCTTTCCACCTCCAATTTGGTCTCCCACTTCTCCTCGTTCCCTCCACCTCCGACACATATATCCTCTTGGTCAATCTTTCCTCACTCATTCTCTCCATGTGCCCAAACCATTTCAAAACACCCTCTTATCCTCTCTCAACCACGCTCTTTTTTTTTCCACACATCTCTCTTACCCATACGTTACTTACTCGATCAAACCACCTCACACCACACATTGTCCTCAAACATCTCATTTCCAGCACATCCATCCTCCTGCGCACAACTCTATCCATAGCCCACGCCTCGCAACCATACAACATTGTTGTAACCACTATTCCTTCAAACATACCCATTTTTGCTTTCTGAGATAATGTTCTTGACTTCCACACATTCTTCAAGGCTCCCAGGATTTTCGCCCCCTCCCCCACCCTATGATCCACTTCCGCTTCCATGGTTCCATCCGCTGCCAGATCCACTCCCAGATATCTAAAACACTTTACTTCCTCCAGTTTTTCTCCATTCAAACTTACCTCCCAATTGAGTTGACCCTCAACCCTACTGTACCTAATTACCTTGCTCTTATTTACATTTACTCTTAACGTTCTTCTTTCACACACTTTACTAAACTCAGTCACCAGCTTCTGCAGTTTCTCACATGAATCAGCCACCAGCGCTGTATCATCAGCGAAGAACAACTGACTCACTTCCCAAGCTCTCTCATCCCCAACAGACTTCATACTTGCCCCTCTTTCCAAAACTCTTGCATTCACCTCCCTAACAACCCCATCCATAAACAAATTAAACAACCATGGAGACATCACACACCCCTGCCGCAAACCTACATTCACTGAGAACCAATCACTCACTTTCCTCTCTTCCTACACGTACACATGCCTTACATCCTCGATAAAAACTTTTCACTGCTTCCAACAACTTGCCTCCCACACCATATATTCTTAATACCTTCCACAGAGCATCTCTATCAACTCTATCATATGCCTTCTCCAGATCCATAATTGCTACATACAAATCCATTTGCTTTTCTAAGTATTTCTCACATACATTCTTCAAAGCAAACACCTGATCCACACATCCTCTACCACTTCTGAAACCACACTGCTCTTCCCCAATCTGATGCTCTGTACATGCCTTCACCCTCTCAATCAATACCCTCCCATATAATTTCCCAGGAATACTCAACAAACTTATACCTCTGTAATTTGAGCACTCACTCTTATCCCCTTTGCCTTTGTACAATGGCACTATGCACGCATTCCGCCAATCCTCAGGCACCTCACCATGAGTCATACATACATGAAATAACCTTACCAACCAGTCAATAATACAGTCACCCCCTTTTTTAATAAATTCCACTGCAATACCATCCAAACCTGTTGCCTTGCCGGCTTTCATCTTCCGCAAAGCTTTTACTACCTCTTCTCTGTTTACCAAATCATTTTCCCTAACCCTCTCACTTTCCACACCACCTCGACCAAAACACCCTATATCTGCCACTCTATCATCAAACACATTCAACAAACCTTAAAAATACTCACTCCATCTCCTTCTCACATCACCAGTACTTGTTATCACCTCCCCATTTGCGCCCTTCACTGAAGTTCCCATTTGCTCCCTTGTCTTACGCACTTTATTTACCTCCTTCCAGAACATCTTTTTATTCTCCCTAAAATTTAATGATACTCTCTCACCCCAACTCTCATTTGCCCTCTTTTTCACCTCTTGCACCTTTCCCTTGACCTCCTGTCTCTTTCTTTTATACATCTCCCACTCAATTGCATTTTTTCCCTGCAAAAATCATCCAAATGCCTCTCTCTTCTCTTTCACTAATAATCTTACTTCTTCATCCCACCACTCACTACCCTTTCTAATCAACCTACCTCCCACTCTTCTCATGCCACAAGCATCTTTTGCGCAATCCATCACTGATTCCCTAAATACATCCTATTCCTCCCCCACTCCCCTTACTTCCATTGTTCTCACCTTTTTCCATTCTGTACTCAGTCACTCCTGGTACTTCCTCACACAAGTCTCCTTCCCAAGCTCACTTACTCTCACCACCCTCTTCACCCCAACATTCCCTCTTCTTTTCTGAAAACCCATACAAATCTTCACCTTAGCCTCCACAAGATAATGATCAGACATCCCTCCAGTTGCACCTCTCAGCACATTAACATCCAAAAGTCTCTCTTTCGCACGCCTGTCAATTAACACGTAATCCAATAACGCTCTCTGGCCATCTCTCCTACTTACATACGTATACTTATGTATATCTCGCTTTTTAAACCAGGTATTCCCAATCACCAGTCCTTTTTCAGCACATAAATCTACAAGCTCTTCACCATTTCCATTTACAACACTGAACACCCCATGTATACCAATTATTCCCTCAACTGCCACATTACTCACCTTTGCATTCAAATCACCCATCACTATAACCCGGTCTCGTGCATCAAAATCACTAACACACTCATTCAGCTGCTCCCAAAACACTTGCCTCTCATGATCTTTCTTCTCATGCCCAGGTGCATATGCACCAATAATCACCCATCTCTCTCTATCAACTTTCAGTTTTACCCATATTAATCGAGAATTTACTTCCTTACATTCCATCACATACTCCCACAACTCCTGTTTCAGGAGTAGTGCTACTCCTTCCCTTGCTCTTGTCCTCTCACTAACCCCTGACTTTACTCCCAAGACATTCCCAAATCACTCTTCCCCTTTATATATATATATATATATATATATATATATATATATATATATATATATATATATATTATATATATATATATATATATATATATATATATATATATATATATATATGTATATCATTTTATTTTATTTATTCATTTTGCTTTGTCGCTGACTCCTACGTTAGCGATGTAGCGCAAGGAAACAGACGAAAGAATGGCCCAACCCACCCACATACACATGTATATACATACACGTCCACACACGCAAATATACATACCTATACATCTCAATGTATGCATATATGTAAACACACAGACATATACATATATACACATGTACATAATTCATGTTGTCTGACTTTATTTATTCCCATCGCCACCATCGCCACACATGGAATAACAACCCCCTCCCCCCTCATGTGTGCGAGGTAGCGCCAGGAAAAGACAACAAAGACCACATTTGTTCACACTCCCATGATATATATATATATATATATATATATATATATATATATATATATATATATATATATAAGGAGGGGAGGATTTCCGGCTCCCCGCTCCCGTGGATCTGTCAGCGGATGGAACCATGGAAGCGGAAGTGGATCATAGGGTGGGGGAGGGGGCGAAAATTTTGGGAGCCTTGAAAAATGTGTGGAAGTCGAGAACATTATCTCGGAAAGCAAAAATGGGTATGTTTGAGGGAATAGTGGTTCCAACAATGCTGTATGGTTGCGAGGCGTGGGCTATGGATAGAGATGTGCGCAGGAGGATGGATGTGCTGGAAATGAGATGTTTGAGGACAATGTGTGGTGTGAGGTGGTTTGATCGAGTAAGTAACGTAAGGGTAAGAGAGATGTGTGGAAATAAAAAGAGCGTGGTCGAGAGAGCAGAAGAGGGTGTTTTGAAATGGTTTGGGCACATGGAGAGAATGAGTGAGGAGAGATTGACCAAGAGGATATATGTGTCGGAGGTGGAGGGAACGAGGAGAAGAGGGAGACCAAATTGGAGGTGGAAAGATGGAGTGAAAAAGATTTTGTGTGATCGGGGCCTGAACATGCAGGAGGGTGAAAGGAGGGCAAGAAATAGAGTGAATTGGAGTCATGTGGTATACAGGGGTTGACGTGCTGTCAGTGGATTGAAGCAAGGCATGTGAAGCGTCTGGGGTAAACCATGGAAAGCTGTGTAGGTATGTATATTTGCGTGTCTGGACGTGTGTATGTACATGTGTATGGGGGGGGGGGGTTGGGCCATTTCTTTCGTCTGTTTCCTTGCGCTACCTCGCAAATGCGGGAGACAGCGACAAAGTATAAAAAAAAAAAAAAAAAAAAAAAAAAAAAAAAAATATATATATATATATATATATATCATGGGAGGTAAGTTGCTAGAAGCAGTGAAAAGTTTTTATCAAGAATGTAAGGCATGTGTACGAAGAGGAAGAGAGGAAAGTGATTGGTTCCCAGTGAATGTCAGTTTGCGGCAGGGGTGCGTGATGTCTCCACGGTTGTTCAATTTGTTTATGGATGGGGTTGTTAGGAAGGTGAATGCAAGAGTTTGGAGAGAGGGGCAAGTATGCAGTCTGTTGTCAGTGAGAGGGCTTGGGAAGTGAGTTAGTTGTCGTTCTCTGATGATACAGCACTGGTGGCTGATTCAGGTGAGAAGGTGCCGAAGTTGGTGACAGTTTGGTAGTGTGTGATAGAAGAAATCTGAGAGTAAATGTGAATAAGAGCAATGTTGTTAGGCTCAGTAGGGTTAAGGGACCAGCTAATTGGGAGGTAAGTCTAAATGAAGAAAAATTGGAGGAAGTAAAGCGTTTTAGATATCTGGGAGTGAATCTAGCATCGGATGGAACCATGGAAGCGGAAGCGAGTCACAGGGGGGGAAAGGGGCAAAGGTTCTGGGAGTATTGGAGAATGTGTAGAAGGCGAGAATGTTATCTCAGAGAGCAAAAATGGGTATGTTTGAAGGAATAGTGGTTCCAACAATGTTATATGGTTGTGATTCATGGGCTATAGATGGGTTTGTGTGAAGGAGGGTGGATGTGTTGGAAATGAAATGTTTGAGGACAATATGTGGTGTGAGGTGGTTTAATCGAGTAAGTAATGAAATGGTAAGAGAGATGTGGGGCAATAAAAAGTGTGTGGTTGAGAGAGCAGAAGAGGGTGTATTGAAATGGTTTGGTCACATGGAAAGAATGAGTGGGAAGAGGTTGGAAAAGAGGATATATATATGTTTCAGAGGTGGAGGGAATGAGAACTGGAAGAGGAAATTGGAGGTGGAAGGAAGGAGTGAAAAAGATTTTGAGGGATTGGGGCCTGAACATACAGGAGGGTGAAAGGCATGCAGAAAATAGAGTGAATTGGAACGATGTGGTATACTGGGGTTGACATGCTGTCAATAGATTGAATCAGGGCATGTGAAGTGTCTGGGGTAAACCATGGAAAGTTGTGTGGAGCCTGGATATGGAAAGGGAGCTGTGATTTCGGAGCATTACACATGACAGCGAGAGACTGAGTGTGAATGAATGTGGCCTTTGTTGTCTTTTCCTAGCGCTACCTTGTGCGTGCATGGGGGGAAGGGGGCGCTGTTTCATGTGTGGTGGGGTGGCAATGGGAATGGATGAAGGCAGCAAGCATGAATATGTACATGTGTATATATTCCTACGAGTCCTATGAGTCATTTTCCCCGTGGACTCATAGGAATATCTTGATCACTTGCAAAATTCTGATCCTTTCCAATGTGTATATGTTTGTGTATGTATATGTACGTATACGTTGAAATATATAGGTATGTATATGTGTGTGTGTGGGCGTTTATGTGCATGCATGCGTATGTAGGTGGGTTGGGCCATTCTTTCATCTGTTTCCTTGCTCTACCTCACTAATGCAAGAGACAGAGACCAAGTATAATAAATATAATAATATATGTTTCATAATTATTTGCCACTTTCTGCGTTAGTGAGGTAGCGTTAAGATCAGGGGACTAAGCCTTATAGAGAATATCCTCAATGGCCCCCATCTCTGTTCCTTTGTTTGGATCTAGCTTGTCTAGATAATTAAGTATTTAATGGCATTAAGATAGGCAGACTTTACTGTCACTTTTTAATATGCCACTCATTTGATACTAAACCAAGTAACATCCCAAATTTTCTCCTCTTCTAACATATGTACAGAATTCTGAAGGGTTTACCTTTATAGAGATATTATTTTTCCAAACTTTCTCTTACTAGTAGAGATTATAGTTACAGTTTGTGTTGATGAAAGGGAGCTGTGGACAGTTAGGTTTCTGAGACGATGATTAGGTGAAAAAGTGGACAGATGGCATTCAACAAAAGCCAGTTGAGTAACAGAGATAAAGATCAGGTGAAGAAGTAAAGAGATAGTATTCAATGGATGGGAGAAAGGATGCGAGTAAATAAATATTGCATATATAGACAGAGAAGGAGTCAGGTTTAGAGGCTGTATTACTGCAGATGAGCGGAAGGCCCCAGTCACTTGATATTGGTGGGTTGGACCCTAGAAGCCATTTAGACTTTGTCAAATGGTGCATTGTATGTATGTATTCATCTATTTATTCATTTGTATTTTTCAACTAATCTAGCTCTAATACACTGCTGGAAGGATGAAAAATTAAACACTAACACAGGAGAAACTATTCATTTACTAAGAAAATTCTAAGACACAAAAAGGACCTTTGATTACACAGCAGCACTACCCATGATTACGCATATGAACTTCAAGCAAAGAAGGTTGAAAAAAGGGCTACATCATATGTAAGTAATTTCTTCACACATGTGGACTCACTTTTATTATCCTCTTTACACAACACTTCCAAATCCTTTATACTAGAAAGAGATTTGCATAAAGGAGGGCCTACATTATCTTGGCTCCAATGCATACTGAATGATTCTTTTGAAATTCTGTTTTTCTTAAAATCATTTCCCATCCAATTATTTAAAAACTATCCATACAATAAGCGAAAACACCTTTCTTTCATTATCATTATTATTATTATACTTTGTCGCTGTCTCCCGCGTTTGTGAGGTAGCGCAAGGAAACAGACGAAAGAAATGGCCCAACCCCCCCCCCCCATACACATGTATATACATACGTCCACACACGCAAATATACATACCTACACAGCTTTCCATGGTTTACCCCAGACGCTTCACATGCCTTGATTCAATCCACTGACAACACGTCAACCCTGGTATACCACATCGCTCCAATTCACTCTATTCCTTGCCCTCCTTTCACCCTCCTGCATGTTCAGGCCCCAATCACACAAAATCTTTTTCACTCCATCTTTCCACCTCCAATTTGGTCTCCCTCTTCTCCTCGTTCCCTCCACCTCCGACACATATATCCTCTTGGTCAATCTTTCCTCACTCATTCTCTCCATTTGCCCAAACCACTTCAAAACACCCTCTTCTGCTCTCTCAACCACGCTCTTTTTATTTCCACACATCTCTCTTACCCTTACGTTACTCACTCGATCAAACCACCTCACACCACACATTGTCCTCAAACATCTCATTTCCAGCACATCCATCCTCCTGCGCACAACTCTATCCATAGCCCACGCCTCACAACCATACAACATTGTTGGAACCACTATTCCTTCAAACATACCCATTTTTGCTTTCCGAGATAATGTTCTCGACTTCCACACATTCTTCAAGGCCCCCAGAATTTTCGCCCCCTCCCCCACCCTATGATCCACTTCCGCTTCCATGGTTCCATCCGCTGCCAGATCCACTCCCAGATATCTAAAACACTTCACTTCCTCCAGTTTTTCTCCATTCAAACTCACCTCCCAATTTACTTGACCCTCAACCCTACTGTACCTAATAACCTTGCTCTTATTCACATTTACTCTTAACTTTCTTCTTCCACACACTTTACCAAACTCAGTCACCAGCTTCTGCAGTTTCTCACATGAATCAGCCACCAGCGCTGTATCATCAGCGAACAACAACTGACTCACTTCCCAAGCTCTCTCATCCCCAACAGACTTCATACTTGCCCCTCTTTCCAAAACTCTTGCATTTACCTCCCTAACAACCCCATCCATAAACAAATTAAACAACCATGGAGACATCACACACCCCTGCCGCAAACCTACATTCACTGAGAACCAATCACTTTCCTCTCTTCCTACACGTACACATGCCTTACATCCTCGATAAAAACTTTTCACTGCTTCTAACAACTTTCCTCCCACACCATATATTCTTAATACCTTCCACAGAGCATCTCTATCAACTCTATCATATGCCTTCTCCAGATCCATAAATGCTACATACAAATCCATTTGCTTTTCTAAGTATTTCTCACATACATTCTTCAAAGCAAACACCTGATCCACACATCCTCTACCACTTCTGAAACCACACTGCTCTTCCCCAATCTGATGCTCTGTACATGCCCTCACCCTCTCAATCAATACCCTCCCATATAATTTACCAGGAATACTCAACAAACTTATACCTCTGTAATTTGAGCACTCACTCTTATCCCCTTTGCCTTTGTACAATGGCACTATGCACGCATTCCGCCAATCCTCAGGCACCTCACCATGAGTCATACATACATTAAATAACCTTACCAACCAGTCAACAATACAGTCACCCCCTTTTTTAATAAATTCCACTGCAATACCATCCAAACCTGCTGCCTTGCCGGCTTTCTTTCATATAAAACAAAATTGTATTTATGCTAAAAAACAAAATAACCATGGACTCTTGCAAATCTCCTTTACAGACACTTTGAACAAATGAGCCAGAACATGGTAACTAAGCAATACCTGCATCAGAATCTAAATGAGATCAAAAGCCAAGACTCAACTTCTATGTCCATATTGGCACAGATGATGATTCAGCCCCGAACCCCAAGAAGAGGACAAAGTACTCTTGGTAAGATCACCCGAGGTAAGTCACTTACTAGTACAACACTTAAACCATATTCACTGCTTTAGTAACAATAATGACCACTACAAAAGGTCTACAGCAAGACAGCATAAAAAGCCATAAAATCAGCACTGCATTGTGAAAAAAATTACTATTCCCTGTTACACTACTTGAAACTGTTTGATACATGATGTACATCATTTCTCAACCCTTCAATAAACTTCAATGACTCAAAACAGTTGTAATGTGAAAACTGAGATGGTAAAATCCTGAAAATAGAGGATCACAATGGCAAAGAAATAAACAAGAAATTTAGATTCTCAGAACACAGTCACAGTGACACAAGTTCATAACTATAAGCAGGAGCATTTCTTGTGAAAACATATTTCTTAGCATGTCCAAGCCAGGGGAACTGCTACATCATCATTATCAGATCTTGTCAGCACATTTAGTGACATACAAAATGAACATACTGAAAAGGTAAACCAAATGATCATGAAATGCTTAAGTTTGACCATGTGGATAAAGAGAAAAGAAAAGGGGGATCTGAGAAGAAACAGAATTTAAAGAGGAAATACTATATAGTCATTGCAGCAACAAGAAGGATATGTTTCCTGAAAATAAAAGTGGTAATGGAGGTCTTTTACCAGAGTGCAGACCACTGTTAAGGAAGGTTCTGTAAAATCCTATTGGATAATGATAAGGTAAAAGGACTAAGAAAGAAAAATGCGTGGTTCAGTGAATGATGTTAAAATAAAAGAGAGTTTAGAAAAGCACTACGAAGGAGATATATGAGACACAATAGCCAGCCAACAATTGAAAGGTATAAGAGAGAATGAAATAAGGATATCACGACATGAAGGAGGAGCAGAGAAACTTTGAAAAGAACAGTGTGGAAAAGGCTAAAAACAAACTATGTTTCTATAAGTTAAAGATAACATAATCATGCCAAGGGATTTGGAGGAAAGAGGTGTTGAGAAAAATGCAGAGATATGAGAGAAGCCAAACAAAAAGTTCACAGTGGAAGACACTACAGCCCCAACTTCATGGGTTGGGATGTTTAAAACTGTATATTTATCTATCTTTTTATTATACTTAACTGCTGTCTCCCATGTTAGTGAGGTAAAGCAAGAAAACAGATGAGGAATGGCCCAACTTACCCACACACACATGTATATACATAAACGCCCACACATGCACATATACATACATACACATTTCACCATATACATACATAGAAATATATACACAAGTACATATTCATACTTGCTGCCTTCATCCATTCCCATCACCACCCCGCCACACACGAAATAGCATCCCTCCCCACCCCCTCTCTCCAGCGAGGTAGCGCCAGGAACAGACACCCAAGACACTTCACATGCCCTGGTTCAACCCAGTGACAGAACATTGACCCTGGCATACCACATTGTTCCAATTCACTCTATTCCTTGCATGCCTTTCACCCTCCTGTATGTTCAGGCCCCGATCCCTCAAAATCTTTTTCACTCCATCCTTCCATCTGCAATTTGGTCTCCCGCTTCTCCTTCTTCCCTCCGCCTTTGACACATATATTCTCTTTGTCAATCTTTCCTCATTCATTCTTTCCATATGTCCAAACCACTTCAACACACCCTCTTCTGATCTCTCAACCACACTCTTTTTATTACCACACATCTCTCTTACCCTTTCATCACTTACTCGATCAAACCACCTCGCACCACATATTGTCCCTAAACATTTCATTTCCAACACGTCCACCCTCCTTCACACAACCCCATCTATAGCCAATGACTTACAACCATATAACATTATTGGAACCAGTATTCCTTCAAAAATATCCATTTTTGCTCTCCAAGATAATGTTCTTGCCTTCCACACATTCTTCAGCACTCCCAGAACCTTTGCTTCCTCCCCCACCATGTGACTCACGTCCACTTCTATGGTTCCATCCACTGCTAAGTCCATTCCCAGATATCTAAAACACTTCCCTTCCTCCAGTTTTTCTCCATTCCAACTTACCTCCCAATTAACCCGTCCCTCAACCCTACTGAACCTTGCTCTTATTCACATTTACTCTCAACTTTCTTCTTTCGCACACTTTGCCAAACTCAGTCACCAGCTTCTGTAATTTCTTACCTGCATCAGCCACCAGCGAAAAACAACTGACTCACTTCCCAAGCCCTCTCATCCACAACAGACTGCACACCTGCCCCTCTCTCCAAAACTCTTGCATTCACCTCCCTAACTACCCCATCCATGAACAAATTAAATGCCGGAAACCGACATTCAATGGGAACCAGTCACTTTCCTCTTCCTACTTGTGCACATGCCTTACATCCTTGGTAAAAACATTTTATTGCTTCTAGCCACTTAACTTCCACACCATATACTCTTAAAACCTTCCACAAAGCATCTCTATCCACCCAATCATATGCCTTCTCCAGATCTATAAATGCTACATACAAATCCATCTGTTTTTCTAAGTATTTCTCGTACATTTTTCAGAGCAAACACCTGATCCACACATCCTCTACCACTTCTGAAACCACACTGCTCTTTCCCAATCTGATGCTCTGCACATGTCTTTACTCTCTCAGTCAATACCCTCCCACATAATTTCCCAGGAATACTCAACAAACTTATGCCTCTGTAATTTGAACACTCAACTTTATCACCTTTGCCTTTGTACAATGGCACTACGCATGCATTCCGCCAATCCTCAGGCACTTCGCCATGATCTATACATACAGTGAATATCCTTACCAACCAATCAACAACACAGTCACTGCCATTCTTAATAAATTCCACTGCAATACCATCCAAACCTGCCACCTTGCTGACTTTCACCTTCCACAAAGCTTTCAGTACCTCTTCTCTGTTCACCAAACCATTCTCCCTGACCCTCTCACTTTGCACTCCACCCCAACCAAAACACCCTATATCTGCCACTCAATCATCAAACACATTCAACAAATCTTTAAAATATTCACTCCATCTCCTTCTCATTTCATCACTACTTGTTACTACCTCCCCATTTGCCCCCTTCACCAATGTTCCCATTTGTTCTCTTGTCTTACACATTTTACTTGCCTCCTTCCAAAACATCTTTTTATTCTCCCTGAAATTTAATGATACTCTCTCATCCCAACTCTCATTTGCCCTCTTTTTCACCTCTTGCACCTTTCTCTTAACCTCCTGTAGTTCTTTAATTGTAATGGGTTAAAATAACTAGGCTATTAAACCACCTTGATTCATATGAGGTTCATGGCTCTGATTAAAACAATTTGCCCTATATTAAACACCTTGACTCATATGAGGTTCATAGTGCTGATTAAAACACCTTGCCCTATATAAGGTTCATGGTAATGATGTATCAAAACAATTTGATCTATAAATAAGATTCATAGTCATTAAGTCCAATGACTGTGTTTGGATACATTAGGCCCAATGACTGTGTTTGGATACACTTGACAGGCCACTTGAATTATTATTCAGTAAGTCATCAAAGGAAGGTGCAATGCTATAGGAGCAGAATGCTGTGCATTTCTTATTAGAAAAAAGACAGGAAATTGAACTGAACTACAGACCAGTCTCCCTAACAGAGGCAGTCTGTAAAACATTGGACCTGATGCCCAAAAAGCAAAGGGATGACAATTTGTTTTGGACAAACTACCAAACTAAGAGACAACAAAGATTTAGGAAAGGTCATGCTACAAAAATCTCTGGAAATGCTAACACAGAGGCATATCTGTCCGAAACAAAAGAAATAGATGGGTAGACTGTGTTCCTAGACTGCCAGAGTCATTTAACATTTAGCCACAATGGAGGTTGGTCAAAAGGTTATAGCCAAATGGAGCCATATTAAGCTGACTCCTTTATTGGAGAGAAGTTTACTGTAGTTTAAACTCATAGGAAGTCACATGAATTTCCTGATGCTTCTGAAAAACAAGTTAAAAAAAAAAAAGAAATTCTCTTTGGAAATGAAAGAACATCATATAAGAATATAAAAACAGCAGAGAAACAAGGGAAGGGGTTTCAACGTTTCCTTACAGAAAATTTTGGGAGAGAGTATTGCTGATATCATGCGAGACATTACACAGTTTGGTGTTAACATTTAGTTCAAACTACAGGGGCATAAGTTTGTTGATTATTCCTGGAAAATTATATGGGAGGGTGTTGATTGAGAGGGTGAAGACATGTACAGAGCATCAGATTAGGGAGTGTGGTTTCAAAAGTGGTAGAGGATGTGTGGATGAGGTGTTTACTTTGAAGAATGTGTGAGAGAAATACTTAGAAAAACAGATGGATTTGTATGTAGCATTTATGAATCTGGAGAAGGCATATGATAGGGTTCATAGAGATGCTTTGTGGAAGGTCTTAAGAGTATATGGTGTTGGAAGTAAGCTGCTAGAAGCAGTGAAAAGTATTTATCAAGGATATAAGCCATGAGTACAAGCAGGAAGAGAGAAGAGTGACTGGTTCCCAATGAAGGTCGGTCTGCAGCAGGGGTGTGTGATGTCCCCATGGTTCTTTAATTTGTTTATGGATGGGGTGATTAGGGAGGCAAATGTGAAAACTTTGGAGAGAGGGGCGAGAATACGGTCTGTTGGGAATGAGAGGGCCTGGGAAGCGAGTCAATTGATACAGCACTGGTGGCTGATTCGAATGAGAAACTGCAGAAGTTGGTGACTGAGTTTGGAAAAGTGTGTGAAAGGAGAAACTTAAGAGTAAATGTGAATAGGAGCAAGGTTATTTGGTTCAGCAGGGTTGAGGAACAAGTTTGCTGAGATGTATGATTGAGTGGAGAAAAACTGGAGGAAGTGAGGTGTTTTAGATATCTGGGAGTGGACTTAGTAGCAAGTGGAACCATGGGAGTGGAAGTGCATTACAGGATGGGGGAGGGGGTGAAGGTTCTGGGAGTGATGAAGAATATGTGGAAGGAGAGAACATTATCTCGGAGACCAAAATTGGGCATGTTTGAAGGAATAGTTGTTGCAACAATATCATATAGTTGCAGGGCATGGGCTATAGATAGGGTTGTACAGAGGTGGGTGGATGTGTTGGAAATTAAACGTTTGAGGACAATATATGGTGTGAGATTGTTTGATTGAGCAAGTAATGAAAGGGTAAGAGAGATTTGTGGAAATAAAAAGTGTGAGTGAGGTAAGGTTGACAAAGAGGATATATGTGTCAGAGGTGGAGGGAACAAGGAGAAGCAGGAGACCAAACTGGAGGTGGAAGGATAAAGTGAAAAAGATTTTGAGCAATCAGGGCCTGATCATACAAGAGGGTGTGAGGCATGCAAGGAATAGAGTGAATTGGAACGATGTGGTATACTGGGGTCAACATGCTGTCAGTGGAATGAACTAAGGCATATGAAATGTCTGAGGTAAGCCATGGAAAGGTCTGTGGGGCCTAGAGGTGATAGGGAGCTGTGGTTTTAGTGCATTACACATGACAGCTAGAGACTGAGTGTGAATGAATGTGGTCTTTTTTGCCTGTTTTCCAGTCATGAACTTGCTGAAGCAGGGGGTGGCAATGTTGTTTCCTCTTGAGTGGGGTAGCACCAGAAATGGATGAAAGCAAGCAAGTATGAATATTTACATGTGTATATATGTCTGTATAAGTATTTACGTTGATACTTTTTCTATATATTTATCATACTTTGTCGCTGTCTCCCGCATTAGCAAGGAAGCGCAAGGAAACATAAAATAATGGCCTAACCCACCCACATACACATGTATATAATACATGTCCAACCAAGCACATATACATACCTAGACATTTCAATGCATACATATATATACATACACAGACATATACATATATACACATGTACATAATTCATATTTGCTACCTATATTCATTCCCGTCACCACCCCACCACACATGAAATGACACCCGCCCCTCCCCCCGCACGGGCGCGAGCTAGCGCTAGGAAAAGACAACAAAGGCCACATTCATTCACACTCCGTCTCTAGCTGTCATGTATAATGCACTGAAACCACTGCTCCTTTTCCACATCCAAGCCCCATAAAACTTTCCATGGTTTACCCCAGACGCTTCACATGCCCTGGTTCAACTCATTGACAGCATGTCGAACCCAGTATACCACATTGTTCCAATTCACTCTATGCCTTTCACCCTCATGCATGTTCAGGCCCCGATCGCTCAAAACCATTTTCACTCCATCTTTCCATCTCCAATTTGGTCTCCCACTTCTCCTCGTTCCTTCCACCTCTGAAACATATATCCTCTTTGTCAATCTTTCCTCACTCATTCTCTCCATGTGACCAAACCATTTCAAAACACCCTCTTCTGCTCTCTCAACCACACTCTTTTTATTACCACACATCTCTCTTACCCTTTCATTACTTACTCGATCAAACCACCTCACACCACATACTGTCCTCAAACATCTCATTTCCAACACATCTACCCTCCGCCGCACAACCCTATCTATAGCCCACGCCTCGCAATATAACATTGTTGGAACCACTATTCCTTCAAACATACCCATTTTTACCTTCCAGGATAATGTTCTTGCCTTCCACACATTCATCAACGCTCCCAGAACTTTCGCCCCCTCCCCCACCCCGTGACTCACTTCTGCTTCCATGGTTCCATCTGCTGCCAAATCCACTCCCAGATATCTAAAACACTTCACTTCGTCCAGTTTTTCTCCATTCAAACTTACCTCCCACTTGACATGTCGTTCAAGCCTACTGTACCTAATAACCTTGCTCTTATTCATATTTAATCTCGGCTTTCTTCTTTCACACACTTTACCAAACGCAGTCACCAGCTTCTGCAGTTTCTCACCCGAATCAGCCACCAGCACTGTATCATCAGCGAACAACAAATAATTCACTTTCCAAGCTCTCTCACCCACAACAGACTGCATACTTGCCCCTCTCTCCAAAACTCTTGCATTCACCTCCCTACCAACCCCATCCATTTATTTCATTTATCTATTATACTGTGTCGCTGTCTCCCACATTAGCGAGGTAGCGCAAGGAAACAGACGAAAGAATTGTCCAACCCTACCACACACATACGTAAATAAATACACGTCCACACACGCACATATACATACCTATACATTTCAATGCATACATATATATATACATACACAGACATATACATATATACACATGTACATAATTCCTACTTGCTGCCTTTATTCATTATCGTCGCCACCCCGCCACAAATGAAATGACACCCTCCCCTCCCTCTGCATGGGCACGAAGTAGCACTAGTAAAAGACAACAAAGGCAACATTTGTTCACACTCCATCTCTAGCTGTCATGTATAATGCTACCTTTCCACATCCAGGCCCCACAAAACTTTCTATTGTTTACCCAAGACGCTTCACATTCCCAGGTGCCATTCACTGACAGTAAGTCGACCCCGGTATACCACACTGTTCCAATTTACTCTATTCCTTGCACCCCTTTCACTCTCCTGCATGTTCAGGATCTGATTGCTCAAAATCTTCACTCCATCCTTCCACCTCCAATTTGGTCTCCCACTTCACCATTCCCTCCACCTCTGACACATATATCCTCTTTGTCAAACTTTTCTTCTCACTCATTCTCCCCATGTGACCAAACCATTTCAATACACCCTCTTCTGCTCTTTCAACCACACTCTTTTTATTACCACATATCTCTCTTACCCTTTTATTACTTACTCGATCAAACCACCTCACACCACATATTGTCCTCAAACATCTCATTTCCAACATATCCACTCTCCTCCGCACAACCTTATCTATAGCCCATGCCTTGCAACCATATAACATTGGTGGAACCACTATTCCTTCAAACATACCCATTTTTGCTCTCCGAGTAATGTTCTCGTCTTCCACACATTCTTCAACGCTTCCAGAAGTTTCGCCCCCCTCTCCCACCCTGTGACTCACTTCTGCTTCCATGGTTCCATCCGCTGCTAAATCTACACTCAGATATCTAAAACACTTCACTTCCTTGAGTTTCTCTCCATTCAAACTTATCTCCCAATTGACTTCTCCCTCAACCCTACAGCACCAAATAACCTTGGTCTTATTCACATTTACTTTCAGCTTTCTTCTTTCACACACTTTACCAAACACAGTCACCACCTTCTGCAGTTTCTCACCCAAATCAGCCACCAGCACTGTATCATCAGCGAACAACAACTGACTCACTTCCCAAGCCCTCTCATCCACAACAGACTGCATACTTGCCCCTCTCCAAAACTCTTGCATTCACCTCCCTAACAACCCCATCCATAAACAAATCAAACAACCATGGAGACATCACACACCCCTGCCGCAAACCTACAGTTACTGAAAACCACTCACTTTCCTCTCTTCTTACTCGTACACATGCCTTACATCCTCGATAAAAACTTTTCACTGCTTCTAGCAACTTGCCTCCCACACCATATACTCTTTATACCTTCCACAGGGCATCTCTATCAACTCTATCATATGCTTTCTCCAGATCCATAAATGCTACATACAAATGCATTTGTTTTTCGAAGTATTTCTCACATACATTCTTCAAAGCAAACACCTGATCCACACATCCTCTATCACTTCTTAAACCACACTGCTCTTCCTCATTCTGATGTTCTATACATACCTTCACCCTCTCAATCAACACCCTCCCATACAATTTCCATGGAATACTCAACAAACTTATACCTCTGTAATATGAACACTCTCCTTTATCCCCTTTGCCTTTGTACAATGGCACTCTGTATGCATTCCGCCAATTCTCAGGCACTTCACCATGAGCCATACATACATTGAATATCCTAACCAACCAGTCAACAACACGGTTACCCCCCTTTTTTAATAAACTCCACTGCAATATCATACAAACCTGCCACCTTGCCTGTTTTCATCTTCCATAAAGCTTTCACTACTACTCCTCTGTTTACCAAATCGTTCTCCCTGACCTTCTCACTTCACACACCACCTCGACCAAAACACCCCAAATCTGCCACTCTGTCAACTAAGACATTCAAGAAACCTTCAAAATACTCACTCCGTCTCCTTCTCACATCACCACTACTTGTTATTACATCCCCATTAGCCCCCTTCACCGATGTTCCCATTTGTTTTCTTGTTTTATGCACTTTATTTACCTCCTTCCAAAACATCTTTTTATACTCAACAAACTTATACTTTTGTAATATGAACACTCACCTTTATCCCCTTTGCCTTTGTACAATGGCACTATGTATGCATTCCGCCAATCCTCAGGCACTTCACCATGAGCCATACATATATTGAATATCCTAAACAACCAGTCAACAACACAGTTACCCCCCTTGTTAATAAACTCCACTGCAATACCATACAAACCTGCCGCCTTGCCTGTTTTCACCTTCCACAAAGCTTTCACTACTACTACTGTGTTTACCAAATCGTTCTCCCTGACCCTCTCACTACACACACCACCTCGACCAAAACACCCCAAATCTGCCACTCTATCAACTAACACATTCAAGAAACCTTCAAAATACTCACTCCCTCTCCTTCTCACATCACCACTACTTGTTATTACCTCCCCATTAGCCCCCTTCACCAATGTTCTCTTGTTTTACGCACTTTATTTATCTTCTTCCAAAACATCTTTTTATCCTCCCTAATATCAAATGATGCTCTCTCACTCCAACTCTCATTTGCCCTCTTTTTCACCTCTTGCACCTTTCTCTTGAACTCCTGCCTCTTTCTTTTATGTATATATATTTACTTATCTATCTATTATACTTTGTCGCTGTCTTCCTGTGTTAGCGAGGTAGCGCAAGGAAACAAATGAAATAATGGCCCAACCCATGCACATACACATGTATATACATACATGTTCACATACGCACATATACATACCTATACATTTCAACATATACATATATATATATACATACACAGACATATATACACATGCACATAATTCATACTTGCTGCCTTTATTCATTCCTGTTGCCACCCCGAGACACATGAAATGACAACCCCTTTGCCCCGCAAGTGCACGAGGTAACACTAGGAATAGACAACAGAGGTCACATTCATTCACACTCAGTCTCTAGCTGTCATGTATAATACACCAAAACGACAGCTCCCTTTCCACATCCAGGCCCCACAAATCTTTCCATGGTTTACCCCAGACGCTTCACATGCCCTGGTTCATTTCATCGACAGCACATCAACCCCGGTATACCACATTGTTCCAATTCACTCTATTCCTTGCACGCCTTTTACCCTCCTGCTTGTTATTACCTCCCCATTAGCCCCCTTCACCGATGTTACCCTTTGTTCTCTTGTCTTACACACTTTTTTTACCTACTTCCAAACCTATCTTTTTATTCTCCCAAAAATTTAATGATCCTCTCTCACCCCAACTCTCATTTCCCCACTTTTTCATCTCTTGCACTTTTCTCATGACCTCCAGCCTCTTTCTCTTATACATCTCCCAGTCATTTGCACTATTTTCCTGCAAAAATCGACCAAATGCCTCTCTCTTCTCTTTCACTAATAATCTTACTTCTTCATCCCACCACTCACTACCCTTTCTAATCTGCCCACCTCCCACGCTTCTCATGCCACAAGCATCTTTTGCGCAAGCCATCATTGCCTCCCTATATACATCCCATTCCTCCCCCACTTCCCTTATGCCCTTTGCTCTCATTTCTTTTCATTCTGTACTTATTTTCTCCTGGTACTTCCTCAAACAAGTCTCCTTCCCAAGCTCACTTACTCTCACCACTCTCTTCAGCCCAACATTTTCTCTTCTGAAAACATCTAAAAATCTTCACCATCGCATCCACAAGATAATGATCATACATCCTCCAGTTGCACCTGTCAGCACATCAACATCCAAAAGTAACATCTAAAAGTCTCTCATTCAAGTGCCTATCAATTAACACATAATCCAATAATGCTCTCTGGTCATTTCTCCTACTTACATACGTATATTTATGTATATCTTTATGTATATGATGTCTCCATGGTTGATTAATTTGTTTATGGATGGGGTTGTTAGGGAGGTGAATGCAAGAGTTTTGGAAAGAGGGGCAAGTATGAAGTCTGTTGGGGATGAGAGAGCTTGGGAAGTGAGTCAGTTGTTGTTCGCTGATGATACAGCGCTGGTGGCTGATTCATGTGAGAAACTGCAGAAGCTGGTGACTGAGTTTGGTAAAGTGTGTGAAAGAAGAAAGTTAAGAGTAAATGTGAATAAGAGCAAGGTTATTAGGTACAGTAGGGTTGAGGGTCAAGTGGGCAAGTCAATTGGGAGGTAAGTTTGAATGGAGAAAAACTGGAGGAAGTAAAGTGTTTTAGATATCTGGGAGTGGATCTGGCAGCGGATGGAACCATGGAAGCGGAAGTGAATCATAGGGTGGGGGAGGGGGCGAAAATTCTGGGGGCCTTGAAGAATGTGTGGAAGTCGAGAACATTATCTCGGAAAGCAAAAATGGGTATGTTTGAAGGAATAGTGGTTCCAACAATGTTGTATGGTTGCGAGGCGTGGGCTATGGATAGAGTTGTGCGCAGGAGGATGGATGTGCTGGAAATGAGATGTTTGAGGACAATGTGTGGTGTGAGGTGGTTTGATCGAGTGAGTAACGTAAGGGTAAGAGAGATGTGTGGAAATAAAAAGAGCGTGGTTGAGAGAGCAGAAGAGGGTGTTTTGAAGTGGTTTGGGCACATGGAGAGAATGAGTGAGGAAAGATTGACCAAGAGGATATATGTGTCGGAGGTGGAGGGAACGAGGAGATGAGGGAGACCAAATTGGAGGTGGAAAGATGGAGTGAAAAAGATTTTGTGTGATCGGGGCCTGAACATGCAGGAGGGTGAAAGGAGGGCAAGGAATCGAGTGAATTGGAGCGATGTGGTATACCGGGGTTGACGTGCTGTCAGTGGATTAAATCAAGGCATGTGAAGCGTCTGGGGTAAACCATGGAAAGCTGTGTAGGTATGTATATTTGCGTGTGTGGACGTATGTATATACATGTGTGTGGGGGGGGGGCCATTTCTTTCGTCTGTTTCCTTGCGCTACCTCGCAAACGCGGGAGACAGCGACAAAGTATAATAAAAAAAAATATATATATATATATATATATATATATATATATATATATATATATATATATATATATATATATATATATGTTGGGGTGAAGAGGGTGGTGAGAGTAAGTGAGCTTGGGAAGGAGACTTGTGTGAGGAAGTACCAGGAGAGACTGAGTACAGAATGGAAAAAGGTGAGAACAATGGAAGTAAGGGGAGTGGGGGAGGAATGGGATGTATTTAGGGAATCAGTGATGGATTGCGCAAAAGATGCTTGTGGCATGAGAAGAGTGGGAGATGGGTTGATTAGAAAGGGTAGTGAGTGGTGGGATGAAGAAGTAAGATTATTAGTGAAAGAGAAGAGAGAGGCATTTGGACGATTTTTGCAGGGAAAAAATGCAATTGAGTGGGAGATGTATAAAAGAAAGAGACAGGAGGTCAAGAGAAAGGTGCAAGAGGTGAAAAAAAGGGCAAATGAGAGTTGGGGTGAGAGAGTATCATTAAATTTTAGGGAAAATAAAAAGATGTTCTGGAAGGAGGTAAATAAAGTGCGTAAGACAAGGGTGCAAATGGGAACTTCAGTGAAGGGTGCAAATGGGGAGGTGATAACAAGTAGTGGTGATGTGAGAAGGAGATGGAGTGAGTATTTTTAAGGTTTGTTGAATGTGTTTGATGATACAATGCCAGATATAGGGTGTTTTGGTCGAGGTGGTGTGCAAAGTGAGAGGGTTAGGGAAAATGATTTGGTAAACAGAGAAGAGGTAGTAAAAGCTTTGCGGAAGATGAAAGCCGGCAAGGCAGCAGGTTTGGATGGCATTGCAGTAGAATTTATTAAAAAAGGGGGTGTCTGTATTGTTGACTGGATGGTAAGGTTATTTAATGTATGTATGACTCATGGTGAGGTGCCTGAGGATTGGCGGAATGCGTGCATAGTGCCATTGTACAAAGGCAAAGGGGATAAGAGTGAGTGCTCATATTACAGAGGTATTAGTTTGTTGAGTATTCCTGGTAAATTATATGGGAGGGTATTGATTGAGAGGGTGAGGGCATGTACAGAGCATCAGATTGGGGAAGAGCAGTGTGGTTTCAGAAGTGGTAGAGGATGTGTGGATCAGGTGTTTGCTTTGAAGAATGTATGTGAGAAATACTTAGAAAAGCAAATGGATTTGTATGTAGCATTTATGGATCTGGAGAAGGCATATGATAGAGTTGATAGAGATGCTCTGTGGAAGGTATTAAGAATATATGGTGTGGGAGGAAAGTTGTTAGAAGCAGTGAAAAGTTTTTATCGAGGATGTAAGGCATGTGTACGTGTAGGAAGAGAGGAAAGTGAGTGATTGGTTCTCAGTGAATGTAGGTTTGCGGCAGGGGTGTGTGATGTCTCCATGGTTGTTTAATTTGTTTATGGATGGGGTTGTTAGGGAGGTAAATGCAAGAGTTTTGGAAAGAGGGGCAAGTATGAAGTCTGTTGGGGATGAGAGAGCTTGGGAAGTGAGTCAGTTGTTGTTCGCTGATGATACAGCGCTGGTGGCTGATTCATGTGAGAAACTGCAGAAGCTGGTGACTGAGTTTGGTAAAGTGTGTGAAAGAAGAAAGTGAAGAGTAAATGTGAATAAGAGCAAGGTTATTAGGTGCAGTAGGGTTGAGGGTCAAGTCAATTGGGAGGTGAGTTTGAATGGAGAAAAAACTGGAGGAAGTGAAGTGTTTTAGATATCTGGGAGTGGATCTGGCAGCGGATGGAACCATGGAAGCGGAAGTGGATCATAGGGTGGGGGAGGGGGCGAAAATTCTAGGAGCCTTGAAGAATGTGTGGAAGTCGAGAACATTATCTCGGAAAGCAAAAATGGGTATGTTTGAAGGAATAGTGGTTCTAACAATGTTGTATTGTTGCGAGGCGTGGGCTATGGATAGAGTTGTGCGCAGGAGGATGGATGTGCTGGAAATGAGATGTTTGAGGACAATGTGTGGTGTGAGGTGGTTTGATCGAGTAAGTAACGTAAGGGTAAGAGAGATGTGTGGAAATAAAAAGAGCGTGGTTGAGAGAGCAGAAGAGGGTGTTTTGAAATGGTTTGGGCACATGGAGAGAATGAGTGAGGAAAGATTGACCAAGAGGATATATGTGTCGGAGGTGGAGGGAACGAGGAGAAGAGGGAGACCAAATTGGAGGTGGAAAGATGGAGTGAAAAAGATTTTGTATGATCGGGGCCTGAACATGCAGGAGGGTGAAAGGAGGGCAAGGAATAGAGTGAATTGGAGCGATGTGGTATACCAGGGTTGACGTGCTGTCAGTGGATTGAATCAAGGCATGTGAAGCGTCTGGGGTAAACCATGGGAAGCTGTGTAGGTATGTATATTTGTGTGTGTGGACATGTGTGTATATACATGTGTATGGGGGTGGGTTGGGCCATTTCTTTCGTCTGTTTCCTTGCGATACCTCGCAAACACGGGAGACAGCGACAAAGCAAAATAAATAAATAAAAATAAATAAAAAAAAATATATATATATATATATATATATGTCTGTGTGTGTATGTATATGTATACGTTGAGATGTATAGGTGTGTATATGTTGGTGTGTGTGGACGTGTATGTATATGCATGTGTGTGTGGGTGGGTTGGGCCATTCTTTCGTCTGTTTCCTTGCACTGCCTCACTGGCGCGGGGGGCGGCGGCAGGGCAAAGTGAATAAATAGATAAATATATATAGGGGAGAAAGAATACTTCCCACGTATTCCCTGCATGTCGTAGAAGGCGACTAAAAGGGAAGGGAGCGGGGGGCTGGAAATCCTCCCCTCTCATTTTTTTTTAAATTTTCCAAAAGAAGGAACAGAGAAGGGGGCCATATGAGGATATTCCCTCAAAGGCCCAGTCCTCTGTTCTTAACGCTACCTCGCTAATGCGGGAAATGGCGACTAGTATGAAAAAAAAAATATATATATATATATAGATATATATATATATATATATATATATATATATATATATATATATATATATATATATATATATATATATATATTCTTTCACCCCTATCCCCAGGGATAATATACATATATATATACATATACACATACACACACACACACACACACACGCACACACACACACACATACATATATATACATATGAGAAATGTAAGAAACAATTTAGAAAACTGAAACCTCTAGCTTGAAATGAATGAAAAAAAAAAGAATGTCACATAATGGTTCAACCTCTGGCTATGGAAAAAAGGAAATGTATAATTTATTTACACAAACGTCAATAGCAGTTCTCATCAATTTAACCACTGTATCAATAAGCTTCAATGTCTAAGCTACATTTTTTCCAATTTCACTATTTTCCTTCACATTTTCAATTGTGTCTGAAGGTTCTACTTCAAGAGTGATTGTTTTTCCAGTAAGGGTCTTCACATCTTGGTTACATCCACACACATTTAGGCACCCCACTCTGAGCCTTCGAGGAGGATGCTTTACTTGTGGTGCTGACTTCCCTCTTTAAACCTGCAGACATACCCTCCTTTAATCCTTTGTGATGATAGTATTCTGAAAGATTGCTGAACTGGATCCCACGTCTTCGTAAGGAGACAACAGGGGGGTTAGCACGGGGAAGTGTCAGTTGTTGTTCGCTGATGATACAGCGCTGGTGGCTGATTCATGTGAGAAACTGCAGAAGCTGGTGACTGAGTTTGGTAAAGTGTGTGGAAGAAGAAAGTTAAGAGTAAATGTGAATAAGAGCAAGGTTATTAGGTACAGTAGGGTTGAGGGTCAAGTCAATTGGGAGGTGAGTTTGAATGGAGAAAAACTGGAGGAAGTGAAGTGTTTTAGATATCTGGGAGTGGATCTGGCAGCGGATGGAACCATGGAAGCGGAAGTGGATCATAGGGTGGGGGAGGGGGCGAAAATTCTGGGGGCCTTGAAGAATGTGTGGAAGTCGAGAACATTATCTCGGAAAGCAAAAATGGGTATGTTTGAAGGAATAGTAGTTCCAACAATGTTGTATGGTTGCGAGGCGTGGGCTATGGATAGAGTTGTGCGCAGGAGGATGGATGTGCTGGAAATGAGATGTTTGAGGACAATGTGTGGTGTGAGGTGGTTTGATCGAGTGAGTAACGTAAGGGTAAGAGAGATGTGTGGAAATAAAAAGAGCGTGGTTGAGAGAGCAGAAGAGGGTGTTTTGAAGTGGTTTGGGCACATGGAGAGGATGAGTGAGGAAAGATTGACCAAGAGGATATATGTGTCGGAGGTGGAGGGAGCAAGGAGAAGAGGGAGACCAAATTGGAGGTGGAAAGATGGAGTGAAAAAGATTTTGTGTGATCGGGGCCTGAACATGCAGGAGGGTGAAAGGAGGGCAAGGAATAGAGTGAATTGGAGCGATGTGGTATACCGGGGTTGACGTGCTGTCAGTGGATTGAATCAAGGCATGTGAAGCGTCTGGGGTAAACCATGGAAAGCTGTGTAGGTATGTATATTTGCGTGTGTGGACGTATGTATATACATGTGTATGGGGGTGGGTTGGGCCATTTCTTTCATCTGTTTCCTTGCGCTACCTCGCAAACGCAGGAGACAGCGACAAAGTATATAAAAAAAAAAAATATATATATATATATATATATATATATATATATATATATATATTTTTTTTTTTCAAACTATTTGCCATTTCCCGCGTTAGCGAGGTAGCGTTAAGAACAGAGGACTGGGCCTTTTTTGGAATATCCTCACCTGGCCCCCTCTGTTCCTGATTGACCCCAATGTTGTTGATCCTGAAAAGTTTGAGCTGCCAGAGGATGAAGAACTTGGGAGTGTTGAGATAATCATTTAAATAAGGTTGATGAATTGTTTGTTATCCCTGGGGATAGGGGAGAAAGAATACTTCCCACGTATTCCCTGCGTGTCGTAGAAGGCGACTAAAAGGGGAGGGAGCGGGGGGCTGGAAATCCTCCCCTCTCGTTTTTTTTTTTTTTTTTTTTTTTTTTTTTTTTTTTTTAAAAGAAGGAACAGAGAATTGGGCCAGGTGAGGGTATTCCCTCAAGGCCCAGTCCTCTGTTCTTAACGCTACCTCGCTAATGCGGGAAATGGCGAATAGTTTGAAAGAAAAAAGAAAATATATATATATATATATATATATATATATATATATATATATATATATATATATATATATATATATATCTGGGAGCTTTGAAGAATGTGTGGAAGGCGAGAACGTTATCTCAGAGAGCAAAAATGGGTATGTTTAAAGGAATAGTGGTTCCAACAATTTTATATGGTTGCGAGGCATGGGCTATAGATAGGGTTGTGTGAAGGAGGGTGGATGTGTTGGAAATGAGATGTTTAAGGACAATATGTGGTGTGAGGTGGTTTGATCGAGTAAGTAATGAAAGGGTAAGAGAGATGTGTGGTAATAAAAAGAGTGTGGTTGAGAGAGAAGAGGGTGTGTTGAAATGGTTTTGACACATGGAGAGAATGAGTGAGGAAAGATTGACAAAAAGGATATATGCATCAGAGGTGGAGTGAATAAGAATTGGGAGATCCAACTGGAACTAGAAGGATGGAGTGAAAAAGATTTGGAGCGATTGGGGCCTGAACTTAAAGGAGGGTCAAAGGAGTGCAAGGAATAGAGTGAATTGCAATGATGTGGTATACCAGTGTCAACCTGCTGTCAAGGGATTGAACCAGGGTATGTGACGCATCTGGGGTAAGCCATGGAAAGGTCTGTGGGGCCTAGATAAGGACTTGAGCTGTGGTTTCAGTGCATTACATGTGACAGCTAGAGACCAAACATGACAGCTAGAGACCAAGTGTGAATGAATGTGGTCTTTTTTGTCTGTTTCTGCCGCTGCCTCAGTGGATGGGGTGGGGGATGCTACTTTGTGTGTGGCGTGGTGGTGACAGGAATGGATGAAGGCAGCAAGTATGAATATGTACATGTGTATATATGCTCATGTCTGTGTATGTATATGTATGCATACACTGAAATGTATATATATGTATGTATGTATCTGTGTGCGTGGGGGCATTTATGTATATACATGTGTATGTGGGTGGGTTAGGCCATTCTTTTGTCTGTTTCAACAATGTTATATGGTTGTGAGGCATGGGCTATAGATAGGGTTGTGCAAAGGAGGGTGGATGTGTTGAAAATGAGATGTTTGAGGACAATATGTGGTGTGGGGTGGTTTGATTGAGTAAGTAATGAAAGGGTGTGACAGATGTGTGGTAATAAAAAGAGTATTGTTGAGGGAGCAGAGGAGGGTGTATTGAAATTGTTTGGTCACATGGAGAGAATGAGTGAGGAAAGAGTGACATTGAGAATATATGTGTCAGAGGTGGATGGAACGAGAAGTGGAAGGCCAAATTGGAGGTGGAAGGATGGAATGAAAAACATTTTAAGCGATTGGGGCCTGAACATACAGGAGGGTGAAAGGTGTGCAAGGAATAGAGTGAATTGGAATGATGTTGAATACTGGGGTCAACATGCTGTCAGTGGATTGAACCAGGGCATGTGAAGCGTCTGGGTTAAACCATGGAAAGTATTGTGGGGCCTGGATGTGGAAAGGGAGCCCCAGTTGCTCAAAATCTTTTTCACTCCATCCCTCCACCTCCAATTTGGTCTCCTGCTTCTTGTTCCCTTCACCTCTGACACATATATATCCTCTTTGTCAATCTTTCCTCACTCATTCTTTCAACATGTCCAAACCATTTCAACACACTCTCTCAACCACACCCTTTTTTTTCCATACATCTCTCTTACCCTTTCATTACTTAATCCAACCACCTCACACCATACATTGTCCATATACATTTAATTTCCAATACATTCACCCTCCTCTGTGCAACCCTATCTACAGCCCATGCCTTGTAACCATATAACCTTGTTGGAACCACTACTCCTTTAAACACCCATTTTTGCTATCCAAGATAATGTTCTTTCCTTCCACAAATTCTTCATCACTCCCAGAACCTTCACTCCTTCTCCCACCCTGTGGTTCACCTCCGCTTCCATGGTTCCTTCTGCTGCTAAATCCACTCCCCGATATCTAAAACACTTCACTTCCTCCAATTTTTCTCCATTCAAACTTACATCTCAATCAACTTGTCCCTCAACCCTACTGAACCTAATAACCTTGCCTTTATTCACATTTCCACTCGACTTTCTCTTTTCAAACACTTTTCCAAACTCAGTCACCAACTTTTGCAGTTTCTCACACAAATCAGCCACTAGAACTGTATCATCAGCGAAGAACAACTGACTAACTTCCCAGGTCCTCTCATCCTCAACAGACTGCAAACTCTCCCCTCTCTCCAAAGCTCTTGCATTTACCTCCCTAACCACCCTTTTCAATAAATAAATTAAACAACCATTATGACATCACACACCACTACCACAAACCAACATTCACTGGGAACCAATCCCTCTCCTCTCTTCCTACTCGTACACATGCCTTCCATCATTTGGTAAAAACTTTTCACTGCTTCTAGCAACTTACCTCCCATACCATATACTCTTAAAACCTTCCACAATGCATTTCTATCAATCTTATCATATGCCTTCTCCAAATCCATAAATGCTACATACAAATCTATCTGTTTTTATAAGTATTTCTCACATACATTCTTCAAAGCAAACACCTGATCCTGAGCCAATAAACATAAGGTTGTTTAAAAGCAAATCCAAGATCATACACATTCCATTGGTGTATGACCCCTGCCAGAAAGGTGTCTGAGAAAGACGAGAAAATCTGGATATATCTGATTGGTTTGGATATCCAAAGAATTATGAGGTGACAGCCAGGCAGGTGGTGAATGATGACTGGTGGGCAGCATTCCTGAAGCAAGCTGTAGGTGCTCCCATTGTTTCAGTAGCTAGCAAAGAATGAAAAGGATTAACCTCATTAGAAGGTAGGATGATAGAGGCTAACCCCCGGAGGTAAAGGAGACTTTCTCATAGCTCATGGGACACACCAAACCTTGTAGAAATTATTAAAAGAAGAGATTTATAATTCTCTTAACAGTGGTAATACTTTGGTGGACTGATTACAGGTTAAGTGGACAGCTTGATTACATCAACAGATTTACATTATAGAACTTTTTGAATACCTTGTATTTTCACACAATATTCAATGCCTCATGCAGAGCCGGAGGACTGCTGGAAGCTCATGCGGCAAGGGAAGAAGAAGTCTGGAGTATATAGCATCCAGCCACGCTACTCACCACTTCCCTTCTTTGTCTACTGTGATATGGAAACAGATGGTGGCGGATGGACAGTTAGTATTCCTCCAAACACATTTTTCATGACATGCAGAATCTTGTCTTTTACATGAATAATATGAAGTAGAGTTCCAATCAACCTTACTAATTTTTCATGTTACATCTTCAATGTATACTTTCCAACAATCTCAAGGTATTATAGGACAATTCATTAATAAGTTACATCCAACCACTGTTTTTCTTATCAACTACTATATTTATCTTACAATCCCTCTCCTTCGCAAATTTCTTTAAGTTGTTTAATGTTATCACACTTCTAATAACCTCTCACCAAAACCCTATACCTGAGTGGAGTTCAGCCTAAAAGTAGTACCCCATGAAAGGGATCCCAGGGCTGTATTTTAATATCAAAACAGTAATGATGATGATGATGATAATAATGATGATGATGATAATAATAATAATAATAATAATAATAATAATAATAATAATAATAATGATAATAAGAATAATGATAATAATAATAAAATAATAAAAATAGTAATGAAAATAATAATAACAATAATAATGATAATAATAATAATGATATTTTTTTTTTTTTTTTTGCTTTGTCGCTGTCTCCCGCGTTTGCGAGGTAGCGCAAGGAAACAGACGAAAGAAATGGCCCAACCCACCCCCATACACATGTATATACATACGTCCACACACGCAAATATACATACCTACACAGCTTTCCATGGTTTACCCCAGACGCTTCACATGCCCTGATTCAATCCACTGACAGCACGTCAACCCCGGTATACCACATCGATCCAATTCACTCTATTCCTTGCCCTCCTTTCACCCTCCTGCATGTTCAGGCCCCGATCACACAAAATCTTTTTCACTCCATCTTTCCACCTCCAATTTGGTCTCCCACTTCTCCTCGTTCCCTCCACCTCCGACACATATATCCTCTTGGTCAATCTTTCCTCACTCATTCTCTCCATGTGCCCAAACCATTTCAAAACACCCTCTTCTGCTCTCTCAACCACGCTCTTTTTATTTCCACACATCTCTCTTACCCTTACGTTACTTACTCGATCAAACCATCTCACACCACACATTGTCCTCAAACATCTCATTTCCAGCACATCCATCCTCCTGCGCACGACTCTATCCATAGCCCACGCCTTGCAGCAATACAACATTGTTGGAACCACTATTCCTTCAAACATACCCATTTTTGCTTTTCGAGATAATGTTCTCGACTTCCACACATTCTTCAAGGCTCCCAGGATTTTCGCCCCCTCCCCCACCCTATGATCATACATACATTAAATAACCTTACCAACCAGTCAATAATACAGTCACCCCCTTTTTTAATAAATTCCACTGCAATACCATCCAAACCCGCTGCCTTGCCGGCTTTCATCTTCAGCAAAGCTTTTACTACCTCTTCTCTGTTTACCAAATCATTTTCCCTAACCCTCTCACTTTGCACACCACCTCGATCAAAACACCCTATATCTGCCACTCTATCATCAAACACATTCAACAAACCTTCAAAATACTCACTCCATCTCCTTCTCACATCACCACTACTTGTTATCACCTCCCCATTTGCGCCCTTCACTGAAGTTCCCATTTGCTCCCTTGTCTTACACACTTTATTTACCATAAATGCTACCCACAAATCCATTTGCTTTTCTAAATATTTCTCATACATTCTTCAAAGCAAACACCTGATCCACACATTCTCTATCACTTATGAAATCACACTGCTCTTCCCCAATCTGATGCTCTGTACATGCCTTCACCCTCTCAATCAATACCCTCCCATATAATTTACCAGGAATACTCAACAAACTTGTACCTCTGTAATTTGAGCACTCACTTTTATCCCCTTTGCCTTTGTACAATGGCACTATGCAAGCATTCTACCAATCCTCAGGCACCTCACCATGAGTCAAATTTATTTTTATTTATTTATTTTGCTTTGTCGCTGTCTCCCACTTTTGCGAGGTAGCTACCATGAATCATACATACATTAAATATCCTTACCAAGCAATCAACAATACAGTCACCCCCTTTATTAATAATTTCCACTGCAATACCATCCAAACCCGCTGCCTTGCCGGCTTTCATCTTCCGCAAAGCCTTTATTACCTCTTATCTGTTTACCAAATCATTCTCCCTAACCCTCTCACTTTGCACACCACCTCGACCAAAGCACCCTATATCTGCCACTCTATCATCAAACACATTCAGCAAACCTTCAAAATACTCACTCCATCTCCTTCTCACATCACCACTACTTGTTATCACCTCCCCATTAGCCTCCTTCACTGAAGTTCCCATTTGTTCCCTTGTCTTACGAACTTTCTTTACCTCCTTCCAAAACATCTTTTTATTTTCCTTAAAATTTAATGACACTCTCTCACCCCCTCTCATTTGCCCTCTTTTTCACCTCTTGCACCTTTCTCTTAACCTCCTGCCTCTTTCTTTTATACATCTCCCAGTCATTTGCATTATTTCCCTTCAAAAATTGTCCAGATGCCTCTCTCTCTTCTGTTTCACTAATAATCTTACTTCTTCATCCCACCACTCACTACCCTTTCTAATCTGCCCACCTCCTACACTTCTCATGCCACAAGCATCTTTTGCGCAAGCCATCATTGCTTTAAATACATCCCATTCCTCACCCACTCCCCTTACATCCTTTGTTCTCACGTTTTTCCATTCTGTACTCAGTCTCTCTTGGTACTTCCTCACACGTCTCCTTCCCAAGCTCACTTATTCTCACCACTCTTTTCACTCCAACATTCTCTCTTCTTTTCTAAAAACCTCTATAAATCTTCATCTTTGCCTCCACAAGATAATGATCAGACTTCCCTCCAGTTGCACGTCTCAGCACATTTACATCCAAAAGTCTCTCTTTCGCGCGCCTATCAATTAACATGTAATCGAATAACACTTTCTGGCCATCTCTCCTACTTATATACGTATACTTATGTATATCTCTCTTTTTAAACCAGGTATTCCCAATAACCAGTCCTTTTTCAGCACATAAATCTGCAAGCTCTTCACCATTTCCATTTACAACACTGACCACCCCATTTACACCAATCATTCCCTCAACTGCCACATTACTAACCTTTGCATTCAAATCACCCATCACTATAACCCAGTCTCGTGAATCAAAACTACTAACACACTCACTCATCTGTTCCCAAAACACTTGCCTCTCATGGTCTTTTTTCTCATGCCCAGGTGCATATGCACCAATAATCACCCATCTCTCTCCATACACTTTCAGTTTTACCCATATCAATCTAGAGTTTACTTTCTTACACTCTATCACATACTCCCACTACTGCTGTTTCAGGAGTAGTGCGACTCCTTCCCCTGCTCTTGTCCTCTCACCAACCCTTACTTTGCTCCCAAGACATTTCTAAACCACTCTTCCCCTTTACCCTTGAGCTTCGTTTCACTCAGAGCCACAACATCCAGGCTCCTTTCCTCAAACATACTAGCTATCCACATACATTTAGACACCTCAATCTGAGCCTTTGAGGAGGATGAGCACTCCCCGCATGACTCCTTCTTCCGTTTCCCATTTTAGAAAGTTAGAATACAAGGAGGAGAGGGTTTCCAGCCCCCCGCAGGCATATACATATATAAAATGTACATATATATACTTGCTTGCCTTCATCCATTTCTAGTGCTACCCTGTCCCACAGGAAACAGCATTGCTACCCCCTGCTTCAGTGAGGTAGTGCTGGGAAAACAGACAAAAAGGGCAGATTCTTTTCCACCGAGTCTCTAGCTGTCATGTGTAATGCACCAAAACCACAGCTCCCTATCCACATCAAGGCCCCACAAACCTTTCCATGGTTTACCACAGACATTTGAAATGCCCTCGTTTAGTCAAGTGACAGCACTCAACCCTGGTATACCACACTGTTCCAATTCACTCTATTCCTTGCATGCCTCTCACCCTCCTGCATGTTCAGGCCCCAATGGCTCACAATCTTTTTCACTCCTTCCTTCTGCCAATTTGGTCTCCTTCTTCTCCTTGTTTCCTACACCTCTGATTCATATATCCTCTTTCTCAATCTTTCCTCACTCATTCTCTCCATATGTCCACACTGTTTCAACACACCCTCTTCTGCTTTTTCAACGACACTCTTTTTATTTCTACACATCTCTCTTACCCTTTCATTGCTAACTCAATCAAACCACCTCAACAGATATTATCCTCAAACGCTTCACTTCCAACACATTCACCCTCCCATGTACAACCATATCTATAGCACATGCCTCACAATCATATAGTATTGTTGGAACTACTATTCCTTCAAACAATCCCATTTTTGCTCTCCGAGATAACTTTCTCTCCTTCCACACATTCTTCATCACTCCCAGGATCTTCGCCTCCTACCCCACCCTGTGACTCACTTTTGCTTCCATGGTTTCATCCACTGCTCAGTCCACTCCCAGATAACCAAATCACTTCACTTTCTCCAATTTTTCTTGATTCAAATTTACATCCCAATTAACTTGGCCCTCATCCCTACTGAACATAATAACCTTGCTCTTATTCACATTTACTCTCAACTTTCTCCTTCCACACACTTTTCCAAGAGGTCAGTGGTGACATATATACATATATATACTTGTTCATATTCATACTTGCTTGCCTTTATCCATTAGCAGCTCCACCCCACCTCACAAGAAAAGCATTGCCACCCCTTGCTTCAGTGAGTTAGCACCAAGAAACATACAAAGAAATGTCACATCCATTCTCTATCTGTCATGTTTAATGCACCAAAACCACAGCTCGCTATCCACATCCAGGCCCCATAGACCTTTCCATGGTTTACCCTGGACGTTTCACATGCCCTGGTTCAGCCCACCGATGACAAGTTGACCCCAATATACCAAATCGTTCCAATTCACTTTATTTCATGCACATCTTTTTCCCTACTGCATGTTCAGGTCCCAATTACTCAAAATCTTATTCACTCCATCCTTCCACCTCCACTTTGGTCTCCCATTTCTCCTTGTTTCCTTCTTTTCCGACACATATATGTTCTTTGTCAATCTTTCCTCACTCATTCTCTCCAATGTATAAACCATTTCAACATACCATCTTCTGCTCTCTCGACCACACTCTTTTTATTACCACACATCTCTCTTGCCCTTTCATTACTTACTCAATCAAACCACCTCAAACCACATATTGTCCTGAAACATTTCATTTCCACCACATTTCTTAACCTTTCATTACTTACTCAATCAAACCACCTGAAACCACATATTGTCCTCAAACATTTCATTTTCAACACATCCTCCCTCCTCTGCTCAACCCTATCTATAGCTAATGCCTCGCAACCATATAATATTGTAGGAAGTACTATTCCCTTAAACATACCCACTTTTGCTCCTCAAGATAACGTTCTTTTATTCCACGTGCTACACATTGCTCCTATAACCTTCCTTCCTAACCTCCACCCTATGACTCATTTCTGCCTTCAGGGTTCTATTCACTGCCATGTCTACTCCCAGATATCAAAACATCTTCACTTCATCCAATTTTCTCCAGTCAAATTTACATCCCAACTAACTTGTCTCTCAATACTGCTGAACCTAATAACTTTGCTTTTCTTCACATTTACCCTCAACTTCCTCCTTTCACACACTTTTCCACACTCAGTCACCAACTTCTGCAGTTTCTTGCTCAAATCAGCCACCAGAGCTGTATCACTGGTGAATTACAAGTAACTCACTTCCCAGGCCCACTCATCCCCAACAGACTGCATACTTGTCCTTCTCTCCAAAACTTTTGCACTTTCCTCCCTAACCACTTTTCCATAAACAAATTATAAACAACCATGGTGACATTAAGCACCCTTGCTGCCAACTTTCACTGAGAACCAATTACTCTCCTCTCTTCCCACTAATATACATGCCCCACACCCTTGATAAAAACTTCTCACTGCTTTTAGCAACTTATCTTCCACACCATACATTCTTAAGTCCCTCCTAGGAGCTTATCTTCTACACCATACATACATTCTCAAGTCCCTCCACAAAGTATCTCTATCAACCCTATCATATGCCTTCTCCTGATCCATAAATGCCACACACAAATCCATCTATTTCTCTAAGTATTTCTCAGACACATTCTTCAAAGCAAACACCTGATCCACACCTCCTCTACCACCTCTGAAACCACACTGCTCCTCTCCAGTGCTGATGCTCTGTACTTACCATCACTTTCTCAATCAATACCCTCTCATAAAATTATTCAGGTATACTCAATAAACTTATTCCTCTGTGCTTTGAACACTTATCACTATCCCCTTCACTTTTATACAATGACACTATACATGCATTCCTCCATTTCTGGCCACTTCACCATGACCTTATATGTAAACTGAATATCTTACAAACCAATCAACAACAAAGTCACCCCCTTTCTTAATAAATTCAACTGCAATACCCTCAAATCCTGCTGCCCTGCCAGATTTCACCTTCTGCAAGGTTTTCACCACCTCTTCTCTTTTCATTAAACTACTCTCCCAGACTCTCTTACTTTGCATACCACCTCAACCAAAACACCCTACATCTGCCACTCAATTGTCAAATACATTTAACAATTCTTCAAAATATTCATTCCATCTCCTAACTCCATCACTACCTGATATTACTTCCCCTTTTGCTCCCTTCACCAATGTCCCCATTGGTTCCCTTATCTTTTGCACAATATTTACCTCCTTCCAATACAGTTTTTTTTATTCTCCTTAAAGTTTAATGATACTCTCTCACCCCAACACTCATTTGCCCTCTTTTTCAACCCCTGCACATTCCTCATGACCTACTGCTGCTTTCTATTATACATCTCCCCATCATTTGCACTCCTTCCTTGTAAGTACCACCCAAATGCCTCTAATGTCCCTATCACCAGCTACTTTACTTCTTCATCCCACCACTCACTACCCTTTTTAATCTGCCCACCTCTCACCTTTCACGTGCCACATGCACCTCTTGCACATGCCATCACTGCTTCAATAAATACTTCCCATTCTGCTCACTTCATTTTCTCTCACCTTTTGTCATTCTGCACTCAATCTCTCCTGGTATTTCCTCATACAGGTCTCCTTTCCAAGCTCACTTACTCTCACCAACTCCTTCTCCCTGACACTGTTTCTTCTTTTTGAAAATCACTACAAATCTTCACTCTCGCCTCCACAAGACAGTGATCAGACTTCACACCAGCTTCCCCTCCCGGCACATTTAATTCCAAAAGTCTCTTTTACACACCTATCAATTAAAACACAATCTAATAATGCCCATTGACCATCTCTCCTATTCATATATGTATACTTCTGTATATCTCTCTTTTTACACCAGGTATTCCCAATCACTAGTCTTTTTTCAGCACACAACTCCTTAAGCTCTTTACCACTTTCATTCATAGCACTAAATACTCTATGAGCACCAACTATACCATCAACTACCACATTACCTACCAAAGCTGCACTTTTTACAGTAACATGGAAATTTAGTCTCCTCTGGAGTTACAAGTTCTTTGATAAGACTCTGCTCCCAATAATACAGCCTTACTAAAGGTGACTTTTCACTGGCAGTGTAACCTTAAGCAAGTACAGCCCAAAAACACATATAGAAAATGTTAACACTACTAACATAACTGAATAATCAGTTCTGAAAATCTCTGAAAGTGGTGAAAAAGCTTCTGTGCCCAGAAGGGCTTACAGTGTTAAAAAGTCAACCATGTAGGTTATTTAGAAGAATGAAGACAAAATAACAAAGCTATTAAACATTAATTGTCTCCTTCACTTTGAGCCAAGATAAGAAGACCAAGAAAACCAGTAGTTTTAGAAAAAGTGGAAACAACATAAGCTATGTGGACCATGGACTAAATAAGACGTTGATACCACTGAGCTATGGTGACATTCATCATATAACAATGTGCTGGGGAGCACAGTATACTCATAAAGTTCATTCAGTATCATTGTTATTAGTGCATCCATGAAATCTTAGAAGTATAGAATTTTCATCAAAAGTAGAAATTTTGCACTGACTGGGAAAAGAACCACTATTCTATACTCATTTGATTAGTGCATCCATGAAATCTTAGAAGTATAGAATTTTCATCAAAAGTAGAAATTTTGCACTGACTGGGAAAAGAACCACTATTCTATACTCATTTGTTCCAAATTTGCTTATTCTGGCCTACTGAGGGAATGCAACCCCCAATGTAGATAAAGAAGACCAATACAGAATATCATTTTGTGCTCTAACATCTATCTTATTCATTTATTTATTTCATTATTTATTTATTTTGCTTTGTCGCTGTCTCCCGCATTAGTAAGGTAGCGCAAGGAAACAAAAGAATGCCCAACCCACCCACATACACATGTATATACATACACGTCCACACACGCAAATATACATACCCTTACATCTCAACGTATACATATATATATACACACAGACATATACATATATATACATGTACATAATTTATACTGTCTGCCTTTTTTCATTCCCATCGCCACCCTGCCACACATGAAATAACAACGCCCTCCCCCCTCATGTGCACGAGGTAGCGCTAGGAAAAGACAACAAAGGCCACTTTCGTTCACACTCAGTCTCTAACTGCCATGTAATAATGCACCTAAACCACAGCTTCCTTTCCACATCCAGGCCCCACAGAACTTTCCATGATTTACCCCTCATGCTTCACATGCCCTGGTTCAATCCATTGACAGCACGTCTACCCTGGTATACCACATCGTTCCAATTCACTCTATTCCTTGCATGCCTTTCACCCTCCTGCATGTTCAGGCCCCAATCACTCAAAATCTTTTTCACTCCATCTTTCCACCTCCAATTTGGTCTCCCACTTCTCCTCATTCCCTCCACCTCTGACACATATATCCTCTTGGTCAATCTTTCCTCACTCATTCTCTCCATGTGACCAAACTATTTCAAAACACCCTCTTGTGCTCTCTCAACCACACTCTTTTTATTACCACACATCTCTCTTACCCTTACATTATTTACTCGATCAAACCACCTCATATCACATACTGTCCTCAAACATCTCATTTCCAGCACATTCCCCCTCCTCTGCACAATTCTATCCATAGCCCACACCTCACAACCATATAACATTGTTGGAACCACTATTCCTTCAAACATACCCATTTCTGCTTTCCGAGATAATGTTCTCAACTTCCACACATTCTTCAACGCTCCCAGAACTTTCGCCCCCTTCCTCACCCTATGATTCACTTCTGCTTCTATGGTTCCATCCGCTGCCAAATCCACTCCCAGATATCTAAAACACTTCAGTTCCTCCAGTTTTTCTCCATTCAAATCCACCTCCCAATCTTATTCATACGAATATGAATTCTAAATTAAACACAATATCACATTCCCAATTCTCTTCTTTTGCTAAATTTTGTTCAATTACTTCCTTAATTGAACATAATCCTCATAAAGGCTGATTTATTTATTCCATACACACTTTCAAAACCCTAACATGGTAAAATTTGATAAAATTATCACCCCTTTTTTTAGCATCTGATCAACTATTAACAGGAGATAAGCTGTTGTACTGAAATTCCTCATTATTGAATAATCCTTAATGTTGTATAATAAACACATGATTGTTAATAATACACTACTCTTCTTCAGGTAATTCAAAGGCGAGAGGAAGGTTCCGTTGACTTTCTCCGTGAGTGGACTGACTACAAGCATGGATTTGGAAACTTAGCTGGTGAATTCTGGCTAGGGAATGAAAAGATCTATCTACTCACAAACCAACATGTAAGATTATTACTTGAGAAATCAATTTTTTTTCATACCTGTTCACTGCTTTAAAAGTCAAAGAGGTAATGTAAAGAACACAAGAAGAATGACTTCATTTACTCACATCCACTCTCCTCATATCATGTATAATGTACCTAAACCAGATCCCATATCCATAGCCAAACCCCATAGACCCCTCTGCGGTTTCCCCTGGCCACTTCATGTGATTTGGTTCTATCTAGTGACAGCATGTCAGCCCTTGTACACTTCACCACTCTAATTCACTCTATACCATGAATGCCTCTTACTCTCCTGACTGTTCAAGGTCTGGTACCAAAAAGACTCTTTCACTTCATCCTTCTATTTCATGTAGTCCCCCCCCATTCACTTGCTCCCCCAACTTTTGACACGTACATCCTCTTAATCATTCTCTCTTCACTTATCTTTTTCATTCTTTCTTATGTCCAAAACATTTCAAAACACCTAGTTAATTCTCTCGATCATAATACACTTACTATCACACATCTCTCTCACAGTCATTCCTATGAAATATTCTCTACTCTCACCATAAAATGTCCTCAGGGACTGCATTTCCAACACATCCACCTTTTCTGTTCTTTTGTAATCAAGGCCCAAGACTTCAACTCATACAACATTACTAAGACTAATATACCATCAAACATACCCATCTGCTGACGGTGACCTATCCTTCCTTTCACTCCTCACTGCTACCAGGATCTTTGCGCCTCTCCTAACCATTGATTCACTTCAGCTTTGATTTGCTGTCATGTCCACTCCCAGGTATCTACATCAGTCAACTTCCTCCAAATTTTCTCCATTCAACTGTCTAACACCCTAGTAAATCTCATTACCTTACTTTTATTCATGTTAACCCAACTTCTTCCTTTCAAACACTCTCCTGAGCTTGGATACAAGTTTCTGGTTTCTCACTCAAGTCTTCTATCAGAGTTATGTCATCTGCAAACAGCAACTAACTCACCTTCCATCCCCCCTTATCACACCCCACTCCCAGCATACTGAAGAACAACCTCCCTTTTCAAGACCCCTCACCTTTACTTTACACAAAATCACATCCCTGACAAAGACCCATGTTCACTTGGAGCCACTCACCATTCTCCCTTTCAACTGCACACACACCTTACTCCTTCAGTGAAAACTTTCCAGTGCATCTGGTAACTTTCCACCCATACAGTATATTCATCACGCTTTTCACAGGCCTCTCGATCAGCCCTATGATATTCTTATACAGAATATTAATCCCACACTAAATTAGTTCATGTTGTAACTCATTAATTATGAGTATATTCATCAGTTTGCATTACTCAAGCACAGCATCATTTTAATGTAATTATTCATAAGTACTTTTGATGAACAGGTATCAAAGCTGCGAGTTGATTTGGCAGATTTTGACCAACAAAATGCACATGCACTCTACTCAGCTTTTGCAATAGGCTCAGAACTGGAGGGATACTCACTTAAAATGCTTGGCAAGTACAGAGGAGATGCAGGTATGCTAATCTTTTCATTTCTAGTCCTGTAATTATGTATATTCTGATGAATGTATTATGTGAAAGTACAGTATTCACACAACAAACACTGAGTTTCTTTGAATAACTGATGATTAAATATGAAATGTTCTTTGCAATAGGTCATATACTTACCAGTCTTTAGATGACTTTCAGAAATGACTAGTACACCTTACGACTGAGTCAGCATTGAATTCCTGTGTAATTTACTGTTGGATCTTTAACCCCTTAACCCCTCGAGACAGATACTTATGTGAGGTGGGTAATGCCCCTGGACAGATACTTATGCATCGAGTTTTGTGCCTCTAATTAGAGGCTGTGCATCAAGCCTGAGTGGTGGCTGAGTTTGCAGTACACAATGAATGCTTCCCACAGTCAGTTATCCTTCAGCCATGCCAATGATAGCACATTTTCATGAATTTTCTAGGGAGGAAATCAAGTGCTTCTACCTAGATTTTGATGACCAGGCAGAATATACTGAATTAAGTGACAACGAGGATCTGTCATTGGAATTTATGAACATAGACTCTTTCACAATTTGAAGTTGACCACGATGAGACAGGAGAAAGTTTTATGGCAAAAGCTGCAGTAGTGTTATGAGAGCCCACCTGACACTGATAACATTGCAAATGACAGGTGTGCCTGGTAATTTTAAAAACTTTTTTAGTTTTGCTGACATGGAAGAAATACCTATGAAACACAATGTTAATATGAGGAAACTATGTGAGTTAGTGTATTAGTTGTTTAGATGTAAGAGACCGAATGTTAGTGATGGGTGATTTGAATATGAAGGTAAGAAATGTGGCAGTTGTGGATATAATTGGGGCACATGGGGCATTCAGTGTTATGAATGGAAATGGTGAAAAGCTTATTGAGTTGTGTGCTGAAAAAGGACTGGTGATTAGGAATTCCTGGTTCAACAAGAGTTTTTTTTTTTTTTTTTGCCGGTCTCCCGCGTTTGCGAGGTAGCGCAAGGAAACAGACAAAAGAAATGGCCCAACCCACCCCCATACACATGTATATACATACGTCCACACACGCAAATATACATACCTACACAGCTTTCCATGGTTTACCCCAGACGCTTCACATGCCCTGATTCAATCCACTGACAGCACGTCAACCCCAGTATACCACATCGATCCAATTCACTCTATTCCTTGCCCTCCTTTCACCCTCCTGCATGTTCAGGCCCCGATCACACAAAATCTTTTTCACTCCATCTTTCCACCTCCAATTTGGTCTCCCACTTCTCCTCGTTCCCTCCACCTCCGACACATATATCCTCTTGGTCAATCTTACCTCACTCATTCTCTCCATGTGCCTAAACCATTTCAGAACACCCTCTTCTGCTCTCTCAACCATGCTCTTTTTATTTCCACACATCTCTCTTACCCTTACGTTACTTACTCGATCAAACCACCTCACACCACACATTGTCCTCAAACATTTCATTTCCAGCACATCCATCCTCCTGCGCACAACTCTATCCATAGCCCACGCCTCGCAACCATACAACATTGTTGGAACCACTATTCCTTCAAACATACCCATTTTTGCTTTCTGAGATAATGTTCTCGACTTCCACACATTCTTCAAGGCCCCCAGAATTTTCGCCCCCTCCCCCACCCTATGATCCACTTCCGCTTCCATGGTTCCATCCGCTGCCAGATCCACTCCCAGATATCTAAAACACTTTACTTCCTCCAGTTTTTCTCCATTCAAACTTACCTCCCAAATGACTTGACCCTCAACCCTACTGTACCTAATAACCTTGCTCTTATTCACATTTACTCTTAACTTTCTTCTTTCACACGCTTTACCAAACTCAGTCACCAGCTTCTGCAGTTTCTCACATGAATCAGCCACCAGCGCTGTATCATCAGCGAACAACAACTGACTCACTTCCCAAGCTCTCTCATCCACAACAGATTTCATACTTGCCCCTCTTTCCAAAACTCTTGCATTCACCTCCCTAACAACCCCATCCATAAACAAATTAAACAACCATGGAGACATCACACACCCCTGCCGCAAACCTACATTCACTGAGAACCAATCACTTTCCTCTCTTCCTACACGTACACATGCCTTACATCCTCGATAAAAACTTTTCACTGCTTCTAACAACTTGCCTCCCACACCATATATTCTTAATACCTTCCAAAGAGCATCTCTATCAACTCTATCATATGCCTTCTCCAGATCCATAAATGCTACATAGAAATCCATTTGCTTTTCTAAGTATTTCTCATATACATTCTTCAAAGCAAACACCTGATCCACACATCCTCTACCACTTCTGAAACCACACTGCTCTTCCCCAATCTGATGCTCTGTAGATGCCTTCACCCTCTCAATCAATACCCTCCCATATAATTTACCAGGAATACTCAACAAACTTATACCTCTGAAATTTGAGCACTCACTCTTATCCCCTTTGCCTTTGTACAATGGCACTATGCACGCATTCCACCAATCCTCAGGCACCTCACCATGAGTCATACATACATTAAATAACCTTACCAACCAGTCAACAATACAGTCACCCCCTTTTTTAATAAATTCCACTGCAATACCATCCAAACCTGCTGCCTTGCCGGCTTTCATCTTCCGCAAAGCTTTTACTACCTCTTCTCTGTTTACCAAATCATTTTCCCTAACCCTCTCACTTTGCACACCACCTTGACCAAAACACCCTATATCTGCCACTCTATCATCAAACACATTCAACAAACCTTCAAAATATTCACTCCATCTCTTTCTCACATCACCACTACTTGTTATCACCTCCCCATTTGCGCCCTTCACTGAAGTTCCCATTTGCTCCCTTGTCTTACGCACTTTATTTACCTCCTTCCAGAACATCTTTTTATTTTCCCTAAAATTTAATGATACTCTCTCACCCCAACTCTCATTTGCCCTCTTTTGCACCTCTTGCACCTTTCTCTTGACCTCCTGTCTCTTTCTTTTATACATTTCCCACTCAAATGCATTTTTTCCATGCAAAAATCGTCCAAATGCCTCTCTCTTCTCTTTCACTAATAATCTTACTTCTTCATCCCACCACTCACTACCCTTTCTAATCAACCCACCTCCCACTCTTCTCATGCCACAAGCATCTTTTGCGCAATCCATCACTGATTCCCTAAATACGTCCCATTCCTCCCCAACTCCCCTTACTTCCATTGTTCTCACCTTTTTCCATTCTGTACTCAGTCTCTTCTGGTACTTCCTCACACAAGTCTCCTTCCCAAGCTCACTTACTCTCACCACCCTCTTCACCCCAACATTCACTCTTCTTTTCTGAAAACCCATACAAATCTTCACCTTAGTCTCCACAAGATAATGATCAGACATCCCTCCAGTTGCACCTCTCAGCACATTAACATCCAAAAGTCTCTCTTTCGCACGCCTGTCAATTAATACGTAATCCAATAACGCTCTCTGGCCATCTCTCCTACATACATACGTATACTTATGTATATCTCGCTTTTTAAACCAGGTATTCCCAATCACCAGTCCTTTTTCAGCACATAAATCTACAAGTCTTCACCATTTCCATTTACAACACTGAACACCCCATGTATACCAATTATTCCCTCAACTGCCACATTACTCACCTTTGCATTCAAATCACCCATCACTATAACCCGGTCTCGTGCATCAAAACCACTAACACACTCATTCAGCTGCTCCCATATATATGTATGTGAGCAGGAGAGATGATCACTGGGCATTATTGGATTACATTTCAATTGACAGACATGTAAAAGAACATTCTGGATGTAAATGTCCTGAAAGGGGCAGCTGGTGGTATGTCTGGTCACTACCTTGTGGATGCAAGTATAAAGATTTGTAGAAGTTTTTGAAAATGAGGACACAATGTCATGGAGAAGAGAGTGGTGAGAGTAACTAAGCTAAAAAGAGACTTATGTGAAGAAATACCAGGAGGAATTGAGTGCAGAATAGCAAAAGGTGAGAGTAAATGAAGCAAGGGGAGTGGGTGAGGAATGGGAGGTAATTAGGGAAGCAGAGATGGCATGTGCAAGACATGAATGTGGTATGCAAAAGGTGGGATATAGGCAAATTAGAAACGATAGTGACTGGTGGGATGAAGAAGTATAGTTTCTAGTGAAAGAGAAAAGAGAGGCATTTGGGCAGTACTTGCAGGGAAGAAGTGTAAATGACTGGGAGGTGTATATGAGAAAGTGGCAGGAGGTTAAGGAGAAGGTACAGGGAATGAAAAAGAGGACAAATGGAGGCGAGTGAGGGAGTATCAGTAAACTTTAGGGAGAATAAGATGTTTTGGATGAGGTAAATAATGTGCAAAAGACAAGAGAACAAATGGGAACATCAGTGAAATGGGCAAAAGGGGAAGTGATAATAGGTAGTGATGAAGTGATTAGGAGACGAATTATTTTGAAGGACTATAAATGTATTTGGTGACAGACTGGAAGGTGAAGGGTGTTTTGGTCAGGGTGGTATGCAAAGTAAGAGAGTCCTGGAGAGTGGTTTAATGAAGAGGGAAGAGGTGGTGAAACCCTTCTGTAAAATGAAATGGGGTAAAGTGGCTGGAGTGGATGGTATTGCAGTTGAATTTATTAAGAGAGGGGGTGATTGTATTGTTGATTGGTAGGTGAGGATTTTCAATGTAATTTTGAATGACAGTGAGGTGCCTGGAGACTGGCATAATGCATGGACAGTGCCACTATATAAAGCAAAGAGGGATAATGGTGTGTTTGTTGAGTACACCTAGAAAATTGTAGGGGAGGGTATTGACTGAAAGGGTGAATGCATGTACAGAGCTTCAAATAGAGGAGGAGCAGTATGGTTTCAGAAGTGGTAGAGGATGTGTGGGTCAGGTGTTTGCTTGAAAGAATGTGTGAGAAATAGACAAACACATGGATTTGCATATAGCATTTATGAATTTGGAGAAGGCATACAATAGGGTCAATAGAGATGCTTTGTGGAAGATTCTTAAGAATATATGGTGTGGGAGGAAAGCTATTAGATGCAGTGAGAAGTTTTTATCAAGGTGTAAGGCTTGTGTGCAAGTAGGAAGCAAGGAGAGTGAATGGTTCCAAGTGAATGCTAGTCTGCAGCAGGGGTGTGCAATGTCATCATGGCTGTTAAATTTTTTGTATAGGATGGTGAAGGAGATTTATGTGAGAGTCTCGAAGAGAGGGGCGAGTATGCAGTCTGTGGGGGATAAGAGGGCCTGGGAAGTGAGTCAGTTGCTATTTGCTTATGATACAGCACTGGTGACAGATTTAGGTAAAAAATTGCAGAAGTTGGTGAATAAGTTTGGAATTGTGAAAGAAGAGAGTTGATAGTGAATGTGAATAAAGTAAAATTATATGGTTCAGCAGGGTTGGGGGACAGATTAGTAGGGGCCTGAGTTTGAAAGGGCAAAAATTGGAGGAAGTGAAGCATTTTACATATCTGGGAGTGAATATGGTAGCAAACAGAACCGTGGAAGTGAGTCATGGGTTGGGGAGGGGGCGAAGGCTCTGGAAATGGCAAAGAATGTGTGGAAAGAGAGAACGTCATCTGGGAGGGCAAAAATGGATATATTTGAAGGAACAGTATTCCTAACAATATCATATGGGTAAGAGGCATGGGCTGAAGATAATTTTGTGCAGGGGAAGGAGTATGAGTTGGAAATAAAATGTCTGATGAAAATATGTGGAGGTGTTTTGATCAAGTAAGCAACAAAAGGGTAAGAGAGATGTGTGGTAATAAAAAGAGTGGTTGATAGAACAGAAGAGGGTGTACTGAAATGATTTGAACATATGGATAGTACGAGTTAGGAAAGGTTGACAAAGAGTATATAAGTGTCAGAAGTGGAAGGAACAAGGAGAACAGGGAGACCCAAATGGAGATAGAAGGCTGGAATAAAAAGGATTTTGAGTGATCAGGGACTGAACATGTAGGAGGATGAAAGGCATACATGGGATGGAGTGAATTGAAACAATGTGGTATACTTGGGTTGATGTGTTATCTATGGACTGAACCAGGGCATGTGAAGTAGTGGAGGTAAACCATGGAAAGTTCTGTGGTGCCTGGTTGTTGGATAAGAAGTTGTGGTTTCAGTGCATTACATATGACAGCTAGAGAATGGATGCAACTGAATATGGCCTTTATTTGTTCCTGGCACTAACTTGGTAATGCAGGGAATGGTGATCAATTATGAATGAAAAATAATAATCAGAAATCAATTTTTCTGTGTAGGTAATATACATAGAATATTGCAGTAGCATCTCCCCTGACACTCAGGTTTTGCTTCCACACTTTCTAGCATGGGAAGAAATGCAATGGAGAGAATTATACTACCAAAGGCACTTCTTATCATTGTTATTTGAATATCGTTGAAATTCCATGGATAAATACATTCCTTAAACAACTTAGAAAAAAAAAAGAATTTTGAGGGCTGGGAAGGAAAACATAGTTAACTGTTGGGAGATAAAATGCTCCATCAGCTATGAGGGCTGGGAAGGAAAACGGTTAAGTGTTAAGGGGTTAAAATGCTCCATCAATTATTAAGTACTTCATTAGCAATTTGATATATACTCTATTCAGATGTCTAAACTGTTTTTTTTCAACTATTCAGGTGACTCACTACGATATCATGTGGGTCGTCGTTTCAGCACTACAGATGTTGACAATGATGCATGGCCAGAAAAAAGCTGTGCAAGAGACCATCAAGGTGCTTGGTGGTACAGAGCATGTGAAACAAGGTAAAACATACACTCTGTGAGTAATCTGTAGAGACTGTTGCCTCTAATCAAAGTATGATAACATTATGTACTGTACATCAAAGCAGAGAATTAGACTTGTTCTATATGTTAACGTAGACCAAGTTTTCATCTAATCTTACCATGGGGGGAAAACAGAAAGTTTTAACCTTTAACCCTTAAATTGCACAATTAATAAGAAGTGAATCTCCCCAGTGCACAAAAAAAATAGTGAATGAAAAATCTGATTATCTTTTCTTAACAGAATATATATTCAATATCCATAAGTAAAGAAATGTAGGTTTCGAATATGGAAACCCTTTCCTTCCTATGTTGGCAACCCTCAAGTATGAGAAATAATCCATGGAAATACAGTATGTATGGTATATGATTTTAAAGAGGAGGCATCAGCTTTCACTCACTCTTTATGAACAACCCAAATGTGATCAAACTTTCACATTAAACACTCTGGTCCAGCCACAAATCAATCACTTGCAGATATTTTCAATCACTCATGGCTACACAACAAAATTCCTAATATCTGCAAACTCACAAACATAACACCAATCCTAAAGCCCTCTAAACCACCCAAGTATTCCTCATACTACCACTCTTTATAACTTTTGTTTTCAGTACTAAAACTCGGTAAAACACTGATCCACAAGAAAATGAAGCATAATATCCCACTCCCCCCTACACAACATGTTAGATCCAACCACTCCACCACTACTGTACAGAGTGAATTCATACAGCATATCCAAGATGACTTCATCCAACCACCAACTTCATCCCAAACAATACTAGTGGCAATAGACATCAATGTTGAGTGAATGGTGAGTCTTAGCATCACTAGGATTAATGTAAATGAATGTTTTTTAGAGTTTAATATACTCTTTCTATTAGTTAGTAATTTCTTTCCCATATTTCTATTGTTCAGTGTGGTGGTATTTTTAGTGTGTTAGTGTTGCAGTCTAGAGTCTGGGGTGATGTAAATGCTGTAAGCATAAAGGGCAAGTATAATACACTGTGCAGCGTATAATAGCAATAGAAAACAGGTGCCCACACAATGTGGTACCAGCATGGCCAATGAGAGAAGAGTGCAGGGAGTACATTGTATTTGGGCCTGGAGGTCCAAAAGGGGACCTAGGAAATTCCTGGGACCTCAGAAAATGTTTACATGTATTGAATGCAAAGGTGAGTAATAAGGCAGTTGAGGGAATAATTGGTGTACATGTGGTGTTCAGTGTTATACATGGAAATGGTAAAGAGCTTGTAGACTTGTGTGCTGAAAAAGGACTGGTGATTGGGAATACCTGGTTTAAAAAGAGAGATATACGTGAGTATATGTATGTATGTAGGAGAGATAGCCTGAGAGCGTTATTGGACTAAATGTTAATTGATAGGCATGTGCTGAGAGGGGCAACTGGAGGGATGTCTTATCATTATCTTGTGAGGGTAAAGGTGAAGATTTGTAGAGGTTTTTACAAAAGAAGAGAGAATGTTGGGGTGAAGGGAGTGGTGAGAGTAAGTGAAGCTTGGAAAGGAGACTTGTGTGAGGGAGGACCAGGAGAGATTGAGTACAGAATGGCAAAAGGTGAGAGCAAATGAAATAAGGGGAGTGGGGGAGGAATGGGATGTGTTTACGGAAGCAGTGATGGCTTGCACAAAAGATGCTTGTGGCATGAAAAGCGTGGGAGGTGGACAGATTAGAAAGGGTATTGAGTGGAGATAAGTAAGACTATTAGTGAAAGAGAAGAGAGATGCATTTGGATGATTTTTGCAGGGAAATAGTGCAAATGACAGGGAAATGTATAAAAGAAAGAGGCAGGAGGTCAAGAGAAAGGTGTAAGAGGTGAAAAAGAGGGCAAATAAGAGTTGGAGTGAGAGAGTATCATTAAATTTTAAGAAGAATAAAATGATGTTTTGGAAGGAGGTAAATAAAGTGTGTAAGACAAGAGAACAAATGGGAACATCGGTGAAGGGGACTAATGGGGAGGTAATAACAAGTAGTGGTGATGTGAGAAGGAGATGGAGTGAGTATTTTGAAGGTTTGTTGAATATGTTTGATGATAGAGTGGCAGATACAGGGTATTTTGGTCATGGTGTGCAAGGTGAGAGAGGTAAACAGAAGATGTAGTGAAAGCTTTGCAGAAGGTGAAAGCCAGCAAGGCAGCAGGTTGGGATGGTACTGCAGTGGAATTTATTAAAAAAGTGGGTGACTGTGTTGTTGACTGGTTGGTACGGATATTCAATGTATGTATGGTTCATGGTGAAGTGCCTGAATGCATGCATAGTGCCATTGTACAAAGGCAAAGGGGATAAAAGTGAGTACTCAAATTACAGAGGTTTGTTGAGTATCCAATCTTGGGAAATTATATGGGAGGGTATTGATTGAGAGGGTAAAGGCATGTACAGAGCATCAGATTGGGAAAGAGCAGTGTGGTATCAGAAGTGGTAGAGAATGTATGGATCAGGGGATTGCTTTGAAGAATGTATGTGAGAAATACCTAGAAAAAGAGAAGGATTTGTACGTAGCATTTATGGATCTGGAAAAGGCATATGATAGGGTTAATAGAGATGCTTTGTGGAAGGTATTAAGAGTATATGGTGTGGGAGGTAAGTTGCTGGAATCTGTGAAAAGTTTTTACCAAGTATGTAAGGCATGTGTACAAGTAGGAAGACAGGAAAGTGACTGGTTCCCAGTGAATGTCGATTTGCGGCAGGGGTGCGTGATGTCTCCACGGTTGTTTAATTTGCTTATGGATGGGGTTGTTAGAAAGGTGAATGCAAGAGTATTGGAGAGAGGAGCAAGTATGCAGTCTGTTGTGGATGAGAGGGCTTTGAAAGTGAGTCAGTTGTTCACTGATGATACAGCGCTGGTGGCTGATTTGGGGTGAAAAACTGCAGAAGTTGGTGACTGAGTTTGGTAAAATGAGTGAAAGAAGAAAGCTGAGAGAAAATATTAATAAGAGCAAGGTTATTAGGTTCAGTTGGACTGAGTGACAAGTTAATTGGGAGGTAAGCTTGAAAGGAGAAAAACTGGAGGAAGTGAAGTGTTTTAGATATGTGAGAGTGAACTTAGCGGCAAAGGGAACCATGGAAGTGGGAATGAATCACAGGGTTAGGGAAGAGGCGAAGGTTCTGGGAGTGTTGAAGAATGTGTGGAAGGCAAAAATGTTATCTTGGAGATCAAAAATGGGTATGTTTGAAGGAAAAGTGGTTCCAACAATGTTATATGGTTGTGAGGCATGGGCTATAGATAGGGTTGTGCAGAGAGTGAATGTGTTGGAAATGAAATGTTTGATGACATGTGGTGTGAGGTGGTTTGATCGAGTAAGTAATGAAAGGGTAAGAGAGATGTGTGGTAATAAAAATTGTGTTGTTGAGAGAGCAGAAGAGGGTGTATTAAAATGGTTTGGTCACATGGAGAGAATGAGTGAGGAAAGCTTGACAAAGAGGATATATGTATCAGAGGTAGAGGGAATGAGGAGAAGTGGGAGACCAAATTGGAGATGGAAGGATGGAGTGAAAAAGATTTTGAGTGATCGGGGCCTGAACATACAGGAAGGTGAAAGGCGTGCAAGGAATAGAGTGAATTGAAATGATGTGGTATACTGGGGTCGACTTGCTGTCAAAGGATTGAATCAGTGTATGTGAAGCCTCTAGGGTTAACCATGGAAAGTTTTCTGGGGCCTGGATGTGGAAAGGGAGCAGTGGTTTCAGTGCATTACAGATGACAGCTAGAGACTGAATGTAAAGGAATGTGGCCTTTGTTGTCTTTTCCTAGCACTATCTCACACACGTGGGCGGGGTGCTATTTCATGTGTGGTGGGGTAGCGACGAGAATGGATGAAGGCAGCAAGTATGAATATGTATATGTGTATATATTTATATATCTGTGTATGTATGATAGAGTGGCAGATATAGGGTGTTTTGGTCGAGGTGGTGTGCAAAGTGAGAGGGTTAGGGAAAATGAGTTGGTAAACAGAGAAGAGGTAGTAAAAGCTTTGCAGAAGATGAAAGCCGGCAAGGCAGCAGGTTTGGATGGTATTGCAGTGGAATTTATTAAAAAAGGGGGTGACTGTATTGTTGACTGGTTGGTAAGGTTATTTAATGTATGTATGACTCATGGTGAGGTGCCTGAGGATTGGCGGAATGCGTGCATAGTGCCATTGTACAAAGGCAAAGGGGATAAGAGTGAGTGCTCAAATTACAGAGGTATAAGTTTGTTGAGTATTCCTGGTAAATTATATGGGAGGATATTGATTGAGAGGGTGAAGGCATGTACAGAGCATCAGATTGGGGAAGAGCAGTGTGGTTTCAGAAGTGGTAGAGGATGTGTGGATCAGGTGTTTGCTTTGAAGAATGTATGTGAGAAATACTTAGAAAAGCAAATGGATTTGTATGTAGCATTTATGGATCTGGAGAAGGCATATGATAGAGTTGATAGAGATGCTCTGTGGAAGGTAGTAAGAATATATGGTGTGGGAGGCAAGTTGTTAGAAGCAGTGAAAAGTTTTTATCGAGGATGTAAGGCATGTGTACGTGTAGGAAGAGAGGAAAGTGATTGGTTCTCAGTGAATGTAGGTTTGCGGCAGGGGTGTGTGATGTCTCCATGGTTATTTAATTTGTTTATGGATGGGGTTGTTAGGGATGTAAATGCAAGAGTTTTGGAAAGAGGGGCAAGTATGAAGTCTGTTGGGGATGAGAGAGCTTGGCAAGTGAGTCAGTTGTTGTTCGCTGATGATACAGCGCTGGTGGCTGATTCATGTAAGAAACTGCAGAAGCTGGTGACTGAGTTTGGTAAAGTGTGTGAAAGAAGAAAGTTAAGAGTAAATGTGAATAAGAGCAAGGTTATTAGGTACAGTAGGGTTGAGGGTCAAGTCAATTGGGAGGTGAGTTTGAATGGAGAAAAACTGGAGGAAGTGAAGTGTTTTAGATATCTGGGAGTGGATCTGGCAGCGGATGGAACCATGGAAGCGGAAGTGGATCATAGGGTGGGGGAGGGGGCGAAAATTCTGGGAGCCTTGAAGAATGTGTGGAAGTCGAGAACATTATCTCGGAAAGCAAAAATGGGTATGTTTGAAGGAATAGTGGTTCCAACAATGTTGTATGGTTGCGAGGCGTGGGCTATGGATAGAGTTGTGCGCAGGAGGATGGATGTGCTGGAAATGAGATGTTTGAGGACAATGTGTAGTGTGAGGTGGTTTGATCGAGTGAGTAACGTAAGGGTAAGAGAGATGTGTGGAAATAAAAAGAGCGTGGTTGAGAGAGCAGAAGAGGGTGTTTTGAAATGGTTCGGGCACATGGAGAGAATGAGTGAGGAAAGATTGACCAAGAGAATATATGTGTCGGAGGTGGAGGGAACGAGGAGAAGAGGGAGACCAAATTGGAGGTGGAAAGATGGAGTGAAAAAGATTTTGTGTGATCGGGGCCTGAGCATGCAGGAGGGTGAAAGGAGGGCAAGGAATAGAGTGAATTGGAGCGATGTGGTATACCGGGGTTGACGTGCTGTCAGTGGATTGAATCAAGGCATGTGAAGCATCTGGGGTAAACCATGGAAAGCTGTGTAGGTATGTATATTTGCGTGTGTGGATGTATGTATATACATGTGTATGGGGGTGGGTTGGGCCATTTCTTTCGTCTGTTTCCTTGCGCTACCTCGCAAACGCGGGAGACAGCGGCAAAAAAAAAAAAAAAAAAAGTATATGTTTACGTTGAAATGTATAGGTATGTATAAGTGTGTGTGTGTGGGCCTTTATGTATATACATGTGTATGTGGGTGGGTTGGGCCACTCTTTCATCTGTTTCCTTGCGCTACCTCACTAACGTGGGAGAGAGTGACTAAGTACAATAAATAAAAAAAATATATATTGAAGACTATCATTCCACCCCTTTCTCATCTTCCATACCACATTTGGCTTTATAGCTCATGGCGTGAAACCATAGTGGATAAAAACAGGATGACTGAAGGAGAAGGGAAGGGGAGCCTAAAAAACTTTGTACCCCCTGATAAAATTCCTCTCAGAGGCTCTGGGTACCAGAGAAAAGAACTAGTAACCAGAGAGGCTGTTTCATGTGTAGTGGGGTAGTGATAGGAATGGATGAAGGCAGCAAGTATGAATATGTACATGAGTATGTATATGTATGTATATGTTAAAATGTATATGTATGTATATGTGTGTGTGTAGGCATTTATGTATATATCTGTGTATGTGGGTGGGTTGGGCCATTCCTCGTCTGTTTCCTTGTGCTACTTAGCTAACACGGGGGACGGCAATTGAGTATAAAAAAAAATAATATAACTAAATTATTATTTATACCGCCATCTCCCGCGTTAGGGAGGTAGCAAGAGGAAACAGACGAGGAATTGTCCAACCACCCACATACACATGTATATACAAAAATGCCCACACATGCACATATACATACATATATATTTCAATGTATACATACATATACATACACAGACATATACATATATACACATATACATATCTAAACTTGCTGCCTTCATCGATTCCTGTCGCCACCCCACCATATACAAAGTAGCATCCCCCACCCCCCATCCAGAGAGGTAGCACCAGGAACAGACAAAAAAAAAAAAAAAAAAGGCTACATTCATTCAAACTCAGTCTCTAGCTGTCATGTGTAATGTAATGAAACCCCAGCTCTCTTTCCACATCAAGGCCAAACAGACCTTTCTATGGTTTACCCCAGAGGCTTCACATGCCCTAGTTCAATCCATTGACAGCACGTTGACCCCAGTATACCACATCATTCCAATTGCACACCTTTCACCATCTAGTATGTTCAGGCCCCGATCACTCAAAATCTTTTTCACTCCATCCTTCCACCTCCAATATGGTTTCCCACTTCTTCTTCCCTCAACCTCTTACACGTATATCCTCTTTGTCAATCTTTCCTCACTCATTCTCTCCATTTGTCCAAATCATTTAAACACACCCTCTTCTGCTCTCTCCACCACACTTTTTATTACCACACATCTCTCTTACCCTTTTATTACTTACTCAATCAAACCACCTCACACCACATTTTGTCCTTAAACATTTCATTTCCAACACATCCACTCTCCTCCGCACAACCCTATCTATACTATAGCCCATGCCTCACAACCATATAACATTGTTCAAACCACTAGTCCTTCAAACATACCAATTTTTGCTCTCCAAGATAACGTCGCCTTCCACACATTCTTCAGCACTCCCAGAACCTTCGCACCCTCCCCCACTCTGTGACTCACTTCTGCTTCCATGCTTCCATCTGCTGGTAAGTCCACTCCCAGATATCTAAAAACACTTCACTTCCTCCAGTTTACCTCCATTCAAACTTACCCAACAATTAAATTGTCCCTCACCTTGTCCCCACTGAACCTAATAACCTTGCTCTTATTCACATTTACTCTCAACTATCTTTTTTCTCACACTTTAACAAAACTCAGTCACCAACTTCTGCAGATTCTTATCCGAATCAGCCACCAGCGCTGTATCATCAGGGAACAACAACTTACTCACTTTCTAAGTCCTCTCATCCAGAACAGACTGCAAACTTATCCCTCTCTCCAAAACTCGAATTAACCTCCCTAACCATCTGATCCATAAACAAAATAAGCAACCATGGAGACATCACACACACCTGCCGCAAACTAACATTCACTGGGGACCAATCACTTTCCTCTCTTCCTATTTAGTACATATGCTTTACATCCTTGGTAAAAACCTTTCACCCCTTCTAGTAACTTACTTCCTACACCATGTACTCTTAAAACCTTCCACAAAGCATCTCTATCCACCTTATCATATACCTTCTCCAGATCCATAAATGCTACATACAAATCCATCTGTTTTTCTAAGTATTTCTAACGTACATTTTTCAAAGCAAACACCTGATCCACACATTCTCTACTACCTCTGAAACCACACTGCTTTTCCTCAATCTGATGCTCTGTACATCCCTTTAACCTCTCGATCAATAGCCTCCCATATAATTTCCCAGGAATATTCAACAAACTTATACCCTGTAATTTGAACACTCGCCTTTATCCCCTTTGCCTTTGTATAAATACATTTATATATTTACTTATCCCCTGGGGATAGGGGAGAAAGAATACTTCCCACGCATTCCTCACGTGTCGTAGAAGGCGACTAAAGGGGACGGGAGCGGGGGGCCAGAAACCCTCCCCTCCTTGCATTTTAAATTTCTAAAAGGGGAAACAGAAGAAGGAGTCCCGCGAGGAGTGCTCATCCTCCTCGAAGGCTCAGATTGGGGTGTCTAAATGTGTGTGGATGTAACCAAGATGAGAAAAAAGGAGAGATAGGTAGTATGTTTGAGGAAAGGAACCTAGATGTTTAGGCTCTGAGTGAAACGAAGCTAAAGGGTAAAGGGGAAGAGTGGTTTGGGAATGTCTTGGGAGTAAAGTCAGGGGTTAGTGAGAGGACAAGAGCAAAGGAAGGAGTAGCACTACTCCTGAAACAGGAGTGGTTGGAGTATGTGATAGAGTGTAAGAGAGTAAACTCTAGGTTCATATGGGTAAAACTGAAAGTTGATGGAGACAGATGGGTGATTATTGGTGCATATGCACCTGGGCATGAGAAGGAAGATCATGAGAGACAAGTGTTTTGGGAGAAGCTGAGTGAGTGTGTCAGTAGTTTTGATTCACGAGACCGGGTTATAGTGATGGGTGATTTGAATGCAAAGGTGAGTAATGTGGCAGTTGAGGGAATAATTGGTGTACATGGGATATTCAGCGTTGTAAACAGAAATGGTGAAGAGCTTGAAGATTTATGTGCTGAAAAAGGACTGGTGATTGGGAATACCTGGTTTAAAAAGCGAGATATACATAAGTATATGTATGTAAGTAGGAAAGATGGCCAGAGAGCGTTATTGGATTACTTATTAATTGATAGGCATGAGAAAGAGAGACTTTTGGATGTTAATGTGCTGAGAGGTGCAACTTGAGGGATGTCTGATCATTATCTTGTGGAGGCAAAGGTGAAGATTTGTAGAGGTTTTCAGAAAAGAAGAGAGAACATTGGAGTGAAAAGAGTGGTAAGAGTAAGTGAGCTTGGAAAAAAGACTTGTGTGAGGAAGTACCAGGAGAGAGTGAGTACAGAATGGAAAAAGGTGAGAACAAAGGACGTAAGGGGAGTGGGGGAGGAATGGGATGTATTTAGGGAAGCAGTGATGGCTTGCACAAAAGATGCTTGTAGCATGAGAAGCGTGGGAGGTGGGCAGATTAGAAAGGGTAGTGAGTGGTGGGATGAAGAATTAAGATTATTAGTGAAAGAGAAGAGAGAGGCATTTGGACGATTTTTGCAGGGAAATAATGCAAATGAGAGGGCAAATGAGAGATGGGGTGAGAGATTATCATTAAATTTTAGGGAGAATAAAAATATGTTGTGGAAGGAGGTAAATAAAGTGCGTAAGACGAGGGAACAAATGGGAACTTCAGTGAAGGGGGCTAATGGGGAGGTGATAACAAGTAGTGGTGATATGAGAAGGAGATGAAGTGAGTATTTTGAAGGTTTGTTGAATGTGTTTGATGATAAAGTGGCAGATATAGGGTGCTTTGGTCAAGGTGGTGTGCAGAGTGAGAGGGTTAGGGAAAATGATTTGGTAAAGAGAAGAGGTAGCAAAAGCTTTGTGGAAGATGAAAGCCGGCAAGGCAGCGGGTTTGGACAGTATTGCAGTGGAATTTATTAAAAAAAGCGGGTGACTGTATTGTTGATTGGTTGGTAAGGTTATTTAATGTATATATGACTCATGGTGAGGTATTCCCTGCGTGTCGTAGAAGGCGACTAAAAGGGGAGGGAGCGGGTGGCTGGAAATCCTCCCCTCTCGTTTTTTTTTTTTTCCAAAGGAAGGAACAGAGAGGGGGGGCCAGGTGAGGATATTCCCTCTAAGGCCCAGTCCTCTGTTGATAACGCTACCTCGCTAATGCGGGAAATGGCGAATAGTACGAAAGAAAAAAGAAAGAAATGACTCATGGTGAGGTGCCTGAGGATTGGTGGAATGCTTGCATAGTGCCATTGTACAAAGGCAAAGGGGATAAAGGTGAGTGCTCAAATTACAGAGGTATAAGTTTGTTGAGTATTACTGGGAAATTATATGGGAGGGTATTGATGAGATTGGGGAAGAGCAGTGTGGTTTCAGAAGTGGTAGAGGACGTGTGGATCAGGTGTTTGCTTTGAAGAATGTATTTGAGAAATACTTAGAAAAGCAAATGTAGCATTTATGGATCTGGAGAAGACATGATAGAGTTGATAGAGATGCTCTGTGGAAGGTATTAAGAATATATGGTGTGGGAAGTGAGTTGTTAGAAGCAGTCAAAAGTTCTTATCGAGGATGTAAGGCATGTGTACGTGTAGGAAGAGAGGAAAGTGATTGGTTCTCAGTGAATGTAGGTTTGCAGCGGGGTGTGTGATGTCTCCATGGTTGTTTAATTTGTTTATGGATGGAGTTGTTAGGGAGGTGAATGCAAGAGTTTTGGAAAGAGGGGCAAGTATGCAGTCTGTTGTGGATGAGAGAGCTTGGGAAGTGAGTCAATTGTTGTTCGCTGATGATACAGCGCTGGTGGCTGATTCGTGTGAGAAACTGTAGAAGTTGGTGACTGAGTTTGGTAAAGTGTGTGAAAGAAGAAAGTTGACAGTAAATGTGAATAAGAGCAAGGTTATTAGGTACAGTAAGGTTGAGGGTCAAGTCAATTGGGAGGTAAGTTTGAATGGAGAAAAGCTGGAGGAAGTGAAGTGTTTTAGATATCTGGGAGTGGATTTGGCAGAGGATGGAACCATGGAAGCGGAAGTGAATCATAGGATGGGGGAGGGGGCGAAAATTCTGAGAGCATTGAAGAATGTGTGGAAGTTGAGAACATTATCTTGGAAAGCAAAAATGGGTATGTTTGAAGGAATAGTGGTTCCAACAATGTTGTATGGTTGCGAGGCTTGGGCTATGGATAGAGTTGTGCACAGGAGGGTGGATGTGCTGGAAATGAGATGTTTGAGGACAATATGTGGTGTGAGGTGGTTTGATCGAGTAAGTAATAATAGGGTAAGAGAGATGTGTGGTAATAAAGAGTGTGGTTGAGAGAGCAGAAGAGGGTATTTTGAAATGGTCTGGTCACATGGAGAGAATGAGTGAGGAAAGATTGACAAAGGGGATATATGAGTCAGAGGTGGAGGGAACGAGAAGTGGAAGACCAAATTGGAGGTGGAAAGATGGAGTGAAAAAGATTTTCAGTGATCGGGGCCTGAACATGCAGGAGGGTGAAAGGCGTGCAAGGAACAGACTGAATTGGAACGATGTGGTATACCGGGGTCAACGTGCTGTCAATGGATTAAACCAGGGCATGTGAAGCATCTGGGGTAAACCATGGAAAGTTCTGTGGGGCCTGGATGTGGAAAGGGAGCTGTGGTTTCAGTGCATTATTACATGACAGCTAGAGACTGAGTGTGAATGAATGGGGCCTTTGTTGTCTTTTCTTAGTGCTACCTCACACACATGAGGGGGGAGGGGGTTGTTATTTCATGTGTGGCGAGGTGGCGATGGGAATGAATAAAGGCAGACTGTATGAATTATGTACATGTGTATACATGTATATGTCTGTGTGTGTGTATATATATGTATACATTGAGATGTATAGGTGTGTATATTTGCGTGTGTGGACGTGTATGTATATACATGTGTATATGGGTGGGTTGGGCCATTCTTTCATCTGTTTCCTTCCGCTACCTCGCTAACGCGGGAGACAGCGACAAAGCAAAATAAAAAAAAATAATATATATATATATATATATATATATATATATATATATATATATATATTTTTTTCATACTATTTGCCATTTCCCACGATAGCGAGGTAGCATTAAGAACAGAGGCCTGGGCCTTTGAGGGAATATCCTCACCTGGTCCCCTCCTCTGTTCCTCCCTTTGGAAAATTAAAAAAAGAAAAAAATGAGAGGGGGGATATATATATATATATATATATATATATATATATATATATATATATATATATATATATATATATATATATTATTTATTTTTATATTTTTATTTTGCTTTGTCGCTGTCTCCCGTGTTAGCGAGGTAGCGCAAGGAAACAGATGAAAGAATGGCCCAACCCGCCCACATACACATGTAAATACATACATGTCCACAAACGCACAATATACATACCTATACATCTCAATGTACACATATATATACACACAGAAACATATACATATATACACATGTACATAATTCATAGTCTGCCTTTATTTGTTCCCATCGCCACCTCGCCACACATGGAATAACAACCCCCTCCCCCCTCATGTGTGCGAGGTAGCGCTAGGAAAAACACCAAAGGCCCCATTCGTTCACACTCAGTCTCTAGCTGTCATGTAAAAAATGCACCACATCCAGGCCCCACACACTTTGCATGGTTTACCCCAGATGCTTCACATGCCCTGGTTCAATCCATTGACAGCACGTCGACCCCGGTATACCACATCGTTCCAATTCACTCTATTCCTTGCACGCCTTTCACCCTCCTGCATGTTCAGGCCCCGATCACTCAAAATCTTTTTCACTCCATCTTTCCACCTCCAACTTGGTCTCCCACTTCTCCTCGTTCCCTCCACCTCTGACACATATATCCTCTTGGTCAATCTTTCCCCCCTCATTCTCTCCATGAGACCAAACCATTTCAAAACACCCTCTTCTGCTCTCTCAACCACACTCTTTTTATTTCCACACATCTCTCTCACCCTTACATTACTTACTCGATCAAACCACCTCACATCACATATTGTCCTCAAACATCTCATTTCCAGCACATCCACCCTCCTGCACACAACTCTATCCATAGCCCACGCCTCGCAACCATACAACATTGTTGGAACCACTATTCCTTCAAACATACCCATTTTTGCTTTCCAAGATAATGTTCTCGACTTCCAAACATTCTTAAAGGCTCCCAGAATTTTCACCCCCTCCCCCACCCTATGATTCACTTCCGCTTCCATGGTTCCATCCGCTGCCAGATCCATTCCCAGATATCTAAAAACACTTCACTTCCTCCAGCTTTTCTCCATTCAAACTTACCTCCCAATTGACTTGACCCTCAACCCTACTGTACCTAATAACCTTGCTCTTATTCACATTTATTCTTAACTTTCTTCTTTCACACACTATACCAAACTCAGTCACCAGCTTCTGCAGTTTCTTACATGAATCAGCCACCAGCGCTGTATCATCAGCGAACAACAATTGACTCACTTCCCAAGCTCTCTCATCCACAACAGACTGCATACTTGCCCCCCTTTCCAAAACTCTTGCATTCACCTCCCTAACAACCCCATCCATAAACAAATTAAACAACCATGGAGACATCACACACCCCTGCCGCAAACCTACATTCACTGAGAACCAATCACTTTCCTCTCTTCCTACACGTACACATGCCTTACATCCTCGATAAAAACTTTTCACTGCTTCTAACAACTTGCCTCCCACACCATATATTCTTAATACCTTCCACAGAGCATCTCTATCAACTCTATCATATGCCTTCTCCAGATCCATAAATGCTACATACAAATCTATTTGTTTTTCTAAGTATTTCTCACATACATTCTTCAAAGCAAACACCTGATCCACACATCCTCTACCACTTCTGAAACCACACTGCTCTTCTCCAATCTGATGCTCTGTACATGCCTTCACCCTCTCAATCAATACCCTCCCATATAATTTACCAGGAATACTCAACAAACTTATACCTCTGTAATTTGAGCACTCACTCTTATCCCCTTTGCCTTTGTACAATGGCACTATGCAAGCATTCCGCCAATCCTCAGGCACCTCACCATGAATCATACATACATTAAATAACCTTACCAACCAGTCAACAATACAGTCACCCCCTTTTTTAATAAATTCCACTGCAATACCATCCAAACCTGCTGCTTTGCCGGCTTTCATCTTCCGTAAAGCTTTTACTACCTCTTCTCTATTTACCAAATCATTTTCCCTAACCCTCTCACTTTGCACACCACCTCGACCAAGACACCCCACATCTGCCACTCTATCATCAAACACATTCAACAAACCTTCAAAATACTCACTCCATCTCCTTCTCACATCACCACTACTTGTTATCACCTCCCCATTAGCCCCCTTCACTGAAGTTCCCATTTGCTCTCTTGTCTTACGCACTTTATTTACCTCCTTCCAGAACATCTTTTTATTCTCCCTAAAATGTAATGATACTCTCTCACCCCAACTCTTTTTCACCTCTTGCACCTTTCTCTTGACCTCCTGCCTCTTTCTTTTATACCTCTCCCACTCATTTGCATTTTTTCCCTGCAAAAATCGTTCAAATGCCTCTCTCTTCTCTTTCACTAATAATCTTACTTCTTCATCCCACCACTCACTACCTTTTCTAATCAACCCACCTCCCACGCTTCTCATGCCACAAGCATCTTTTGCGCAAGCCATCACTGCTCCCTAAATACATCCCATTCCTCCCCCACTCCCCTTACCTCCTTTGTTCTCACCTTTTTCCATTCTGTACTCAGTCCCTCCTGGTACTTCCTCACACAAGTCTCCTTCCCAAGCTCACTTACTCTCACCACTCTCTTCACCCCAATGTTCTCTCTTCTTTTCTGAAAACTCCCACAAATCTTCCCCTTCGCTTCCACAAGATAATGATCAGACATCCCTCCAGTTGCACCTCTCAGCACATTAACATCCAAAAGTCTCTCTCTGGCGTCTATCAATTAACACGTAATCCAATAACACTCTCTGGCCATCTCTCCTACTTACATACGTATACTTATGTATATCTCGCTTTTTAAACCGGTATTCCCAATCACCGGTCCTTTTTCAGCACATAAATCTACAAGCTCTTCACCATTTCCATTTACAACACTGAACACTCCATGTATACCAATTATTCCCTCAACTGCCACATTACTCACCTTTGCATTCAAATCACCCATCACTATAACCCGGTCTTGTGCATCAAAACCACTAACACACTCATTCAGCTGCTCCCAAAACATCTTTCTTCTCATGCCCAGGTGCATATGCACCAATAATCACCCATCTCTCTCCATCAACTTTCAATCACATACTCCCACAACTCCTGATTCAGGAGTAGTGCTTCTCCTCTCACTAACCCCTGACTTTACTCCCAAGACATTCCCAAACCACTCTTCCCCTCCCCTCTCGTTTTTTTTTTTTCTTTTCTAATTTTCCAAAAGAAGGAACAGAGAAGTTGGCCAGGTGAGGATATTCCCTCAAAGGCCCAGTCCTCTGTTCTCAACGCTACCTCGCTAACACAGGAAATAGCGAATAGTTTGAAAGAAAAAGATATATATATGTATATATATGTACAGTGGCAAAGGGGATAAGAGTGAGTGCTCAAATTACAGAGGTATAAGTTTGTTGAGTATTCCTGGGAAATTATATGGGAGGGTATTGATTGAGAGGGTGAAGGCATGTACAGAGCATCAGATTGGGGAAGAGCAGTGTGGTTTCAGAAGTGGTAGAGGATGTGTGGATCAGGTGTTTGCTTTGAAGAATGTATGTGAGAAATACTTAGAAAAACAAATGGATTTGTATGTATCATTTATGGATCTGGAGAAGGCATATGATAGAGCTGATAGAGATGCTCTTTGGAAGGTATTAAGAATATATAGTGTGGGAGGCAAGTTGTTAGAAGCAGTGAAAAGTTCTTATCGAAGATGTAAGGCATGTGTGCGTGTAGGAAGAGAGGAAAGTGATTGGTTCTCAGCGAATGTAGGTTTGCGGCAGGGGTGTGTGATGTCTCCATGGTTGTTTAATTTGTTTATGGATGGGGTTGTTAGGGAGGTGAATGCAAGAGTTTTGGAAAGAGGGGCAAGTATGCAGTCTGTTGTGGATGAGAGAGCTTGGGAAGTGAGTCAGGTGTTGTTTGCTGATAATACAGCACTGGTGGCTGATTCATGTGAGAAACTGCAGAAGCTGGTGACTGAGCTTGGTAAAGTGTGTGAAAGAAGAAAGTTAAGAGTAAATGTGAATAAGAGCAAGGTTATTAGGTACAGTAGGGTTAAGGGTCAAGTCAATTGGGAGGCAAGTTTCAATGGAGAAAAACTGGAGGAAGTGAAGTGTTTTAGATATCTGGGAGTGGATTTGGCAGCGGATGGAACCATGGAAGCGGAAGTGAATCATAGGGTGGGGGAGGGGGCAAAAATTCTGGGAGCCTTGAAGAATGTGTGGAAGTCGAGAACATTATCTCGGAAAGCAAAAATGGGTATGTTTGAAGGAATAATGGTCCCAACAATGTTCTATGGTTGCGAGGCATGGGATATGGATAGAGTTGTGCGCAGGAGGGTGGATGTGCTGGAAATGAGATGTTTGAGGACAATATGTGGTGTGAGGTGGTTTGATAGAGTAAGTAATAATAGGGTAAGAGAGATGTGCGGTTATAAAAACAGTGTGGTTGAGAGAGCAGAAGAGGGTGTTTTGAAATGGTTTGGTCACATGGAGAGAATGAGTGAGGAAAGATTGACCAAGAGGATATATGTGTCAGAGGTGGAGGGAACAAGGAGAAGTGGGAGACCAAATTGGAGGTGGAAAGATGGAGTGAAAAAGATTTTGAGTGATCGGGGCCTGAACATGCAGGAGGGTGAAAGGCGTGCGAGGAACAGACTGAATTGGAACGATGTGGTATACCGGGGTCAACGTGCTGTCAATGGATTGAACCAGGGCATGTGAAGCATCTGGGGTAAACCATGGAAAGTTCTGTGGGGCCTGGATGTGGAAAGGGAGCTGTGGTTTCAGTGCATTATTACATGACAGCTAGAGACTGAGTGTGAATGAATGGGGCCTTTGTTGTCTTTTCTTAGTGCTACCTCACACACATGAGGGGGGAGGGGGTTGTTATTTCATGTGTGGCGAGGTGGCGATGGGAATGAATAAAGGCAGACTGTATGAATTATGTACATGTGTATACATGTATATGTCTGTGTGTGTGTATATATATGTATACATTGAGATGTATAGGTGTGTATATTTGCGTGTGTGGACGTGTATGTATATACATGTGTATATGGGTGGGTTGGGCCATTCTTTCATCTGTTTCCTTCCGCTACCTCGCTAACGCGGGAGACAGCGACAAAGCAAAATAAAAAAAATAATATATATATATATATATATATATATATATATATATATATATATATATATATATATATATATTTTTTTCATACTATTTGCCATTTCCCACGATAGCGAGGTAGCGTTAAGAACAGAGGCCTGGGCCTTTGAGGGAATATCCTCACCTGGTCCCCTCCTCTGTTCCTCCCTTTGGAAAATTAAAAAAAGAAAAAAAGAGAGGGGGGATATATATATATATATATATATTATATATATATATATATATATATATATATATATATATATATATATATATATATTATTTATTTTTATATTTTTATTTTGCTTTGTCGCTGTCTCCCGTGTTAGCGAGGTAGCGCAAGGAAACAGATGAAAGAATGGCCCAACCCGCCCACATACACATGTAAATACATACATGTCCACAAACGCACAATATACATACCTATACATCTCAATGTACACATATATATACACACACAGACATATACATATATACACATGTACATAATTCATAGTCTGCCTTTATTTGTTCCCATCGCCACCTCGCCACACATGGAATAACAACCCCCTCCCCCCTCATGTGTGCGAGGTAGCGCTAGGAAAAACACCAAAGGCCCCATTCGTTCACACTCAGTCTCTAGCTGTCATGTAAAAAATGCACCACATCCAGGCCCCACACACTTTGCATGGTTTACCCCAGATGCTTCACATGTCCCTGGTTCAATCCATTGACAGCACGTCGACCCCGGTATACCACATCGTTCCAATTCACTCTATTCCTTGCACGCCTTTCACCCTCCTGCATGTTCAGGCCCCGATCACTCAAAATCTTTTTCACTCCATCTTTCCACCTCCAACTTGGTCTCCCACTTCTCCTCGTTCCCTCCACCTCTGACACATATATCCTCTTGGTCAATCTTTCCCCCCTCATTCTCTCCATGAGACCAAACCATTTCAAAACACCCTCTTCTGCTCTCTCAACCACACTCTTTTTATTTCCACACATCTCTCTCACCCTTACATTACTTACTCGATCAAACCACCTCACATCACATATTGTCCTCAAACATCTCATTTCCAGCACATCCACCCTCCTGCACACAACTCTATCCACAGCCCACGCCTCGCAACCATACAACATTGTTGGAACCACTATTCCTTCAAACATACCCATTTTTGCTTTCCAAGATAATGTTCTCGACTTCCACACATTCTTAAAGGCTCCGAGAATTTTCACCCCCTCCCCCACCCTATGATTCACTTCTGCTTCCATGGTTCCATCCGCTGCCAGATCCACTCCCAGATATCTAAAAACACTTCACTTCCTCCAGCTTTTCTCCATTCAAACTTACCTCCCAATTGACTTGACCCTCAACCCTACTGTACCTAATAACCTTGCTCTTATTCACATTTATTCTTAACTTTCTTCTTTCACACACTATACCAAACTCAGTCACCAGCTTCTGCAGTTTCTTACATGAATCAGCCACCAGCGCTGTATCATCAGCGAACAACAATTGACTCACTTCCCAAGCTCTCTCATCCACAACAGACTGCATACTTGCCCCCCTTTCCAAAACTCTTGCATTCACCTCCCTAACAACCCCATCCATAAACAAATTAAACAACCATGGAGACATCACACACCCCTGCCGCAAACCTACATTCACTGAGAACCAATCACTTTCCTCTCTTCCTACACGTACACATGCCTTACATCCTCGATAAAAACTTTTCACTGCTTCTAACAACTTGCCTCCCACACCATATATTCTTAATACCTTCCACAGAGCATCTCTATCAACTCTATCATATGCCTTCTCCAGATCCATAAATGCTACATACAAATCTATTTGTTTTTCTAAGTATTTCTCACATACATTCTTCAAAGCAAACACCTGATCCACACATCCTCTACCACTTCTGAAACCACACTGCTCTTCTCCAATCTGATGCTCTGTACATGCCTTCACCCTCTCAATCAATACCCTCCCATATAATTTACCAGGAATACTCAACAAACTTATACCTCTGTAATTTGAGCACTCACTCTTATCCCCTTTGCCTTTGTACAATGGCACTATGCAAGCATTCCGCCAATCCTCAGGCACCTCACCATGAATCATACATACATTAAATAACCTTACCAACCAGTCAACAATACAGTCACCCCCTTTTTTAATAAATTCCACTGCAATACCATCCAAACCTGCTGCTTTGCCGGCTTTCATCTTCCGTAAAGCTTTTACTACCTCTTCTCTATTTACCAAATCATTTTCCCTAACCCTCTCACTTTGCACACCACCTCGACCAAGACACCCCACATCTGCCACTCTATCATCAAACACATTCAACAAACCTTCAAAATACTCACTCCATCTCCTTCTCACATCACCACTACTTGTTATCACCTCCCCATTAGCCCCCTTCACTGAAGTTCCCATTTGCTCCCTTGTCTTACGCACTTTATTTACCTCCTTCCAGAACATCTTTTTATTCTCCCTAAAATTTAATGATACTCTCTCACCCCAACTCTTTTTCACCTCTTGCACCTTTCTCTTGACCTCCTGCCTCTTTCTTTTATACCTCTCCCACTCATTTGCATTTTTTCCCTGCAAAAATCGTTCAAATGCCTCTCTCTTCTCTTTCACTAATAATCTTACTTCTTCATCCCACCACTCACTACCTTTTCTAATCAACCCACCTCCCACGCTTCTCATGCCACAAGCATCTTTTGCGCAAGCCATCACTGCTCCCTAAATACATCCCATTCCTCCCCCACTCCCCTTACCTCCTTTGTTCTCACCTTTTTCCATTCTGTACTCAGTCCCTCCTGGTACTTCCTCACACAAGTCTCCTTCCCAAGCTCACTTACTCTCACCACTCTCTTCACCCCAATGTTCTCTCTTCTTTTCTGAAAACTCCCACAAATCTTCCCCTTCGCTTCCACAAGATAATGATCAGACATCCCTCCAGTTGCACCTCTCAGCACATTAACATCCAAAAGTCTCTCTCTGGCGTCTATCAATTAACACGTAATCCAATAACGCTCTCTGGCCATCTCTCCTACTTACATACGTATACTTGTGTATATCTCGCTTTTTAAACCGGTATTCCCAATCACCGGTCCTTTTTCAGCACATAAATCTACAAGCTCTTCACCATTTCCATTTACAACACTGAACACTCCATGTATACCAATTATTCCCTCAACTGCCACATTACTCACCTTTGCATTCAAATCACCCATCACTATAACCCGGTCTTGTGCATCAAAACCACTAACACACTCATTCAGCTGCTCCCAAAACACTTGCCTCTCATGATCTTTCTTCTCATGCCCAGGTGCATATGCACCAATAATCACCCATCTCTCTCCATCAACTTTCAATCACATACTCCCACAACTCCTGATTCAGGAGTAGTGCTTCTCCTCTCACTAACCCCTGACTTTACTCCCAAGACATTCCCAAACCACTCTTCCCCTCCCCTCTCGTTTTTTTTTTTTCTTTTTAATTTTCCAAAAGAAGGAACAGAGAAGTTGGCCAGGTGAGGATATTCCCTCAAAGGCCCAGTCCTCTGTTCTCAACGCTACCTCGCTAACACAGGAAATAGCGAATAGTTTGAAAGAAAAAGATATATATATGTATATATATGTACAGTGGCAAAGGGGATAAGAGTGAGTGCTCAAATTACAGAGGTATAAGTTTGTTGAGTATTCCTGGGAAATTATATGGGAGGGTATTGATTGAGAGGGTGAAGGCATGTACAGAGCATCAGATTGGGGAAGAGCAGTGTGGTTTCAGAAGTGGTAGAGGATGTGTGGATCAGGTGTTTGCTTTGAAGAATGTATGTGAGAAATACTTAGAAAAACAAATGGATTTGTATGTATCATTTATGGATCTGGAGAAGGCATATGATAGAGCTGATAGAGATGCTCTTTGGAAGGTATTAAGAATATATAGTGTGGGAGGCAAGTTGTTAGAATCAGTGAAAAGTTCTTATCGAAGATGTAAGGCATGTGTACGTGTAGGAAGAGAGGAAAGTGATTGGTTCTCAGCGAATGTAGGTTTGCGGCAGGGGTGTGTGATGTCTCCATGGTTGTTTAATTTGTTTATGGATGGGGTTGTTAGGGAGGTGAATGCAAGAGTTTTGGAAAGAGGGGCAAGTATGCAGTCTGTTGTGGATGAGAGAGCTTGGGAAGTGAGTCAGGTGTTGTTCGCTGATAATACAGCACTGGTGGCTGATTCATGTGAGAAACTGCAGAAGCTGGTGACTGAGCTTGGTAAAGTGTGTGAAAGAAGAAAGTTAAGAGTAAATGTGAATAAGAGCAAGGTTATTAGGTACAGTAGGGTTAAGGGTCAAGTCAATTGGGAGGCAAGTTTCAATGGAGAAAAACTGGAGGAAGTGAAGTGTTTTAGATATCTGGGAGTGGATTTGGCAGCGGATGGAACCATGGAAGCGGAAGTGAATCATAGGGTGGGGGAGGGGGCAAAAATTCTGGGAGCCTTGAAGAATGTGTGGAAGTCGAGAACATTATCTCGGAAAGCAAAAATGGGTATGTTTGAAGGAATAATGGTCCCAACAATGTTCTATGGTTGCGAGGCATGGGATATGGATAGAGTTGTGCGCAGGAGGGTGGATGTGCTGGAAATGAGATGTTTGAGGACAATATGTGGTGTGAGGTGGTTTGATAGAGTAAGTAATAATAGGGTAAGAGAGATGTGCGGTTATAAAAACAGTGTGGTTGAGAGAGCAGAAGAGGGTGTTTTGAAATGGTTTGGTCACATGGAGAGAATGAGTGAGGAAAGATTGACCAAGAGGATATATGTGTCAGAGGTGGAGGGAACAAGGAGAAGTGGGAGACCAAATTGGAGGTGGAAAGATGGAGTGAAAAAGATTTTGAGTGATCGGGGCCTGAACATGCAGGAGGGTGAAAGGCGTGCGAGGAATAGAGTGAATTGGAACAATGTGGTATACCGGGGTCGACGTGCTGTCAATGGATTGATCCAGGGTATGTGAAGCGTCTGGGGTAAACCATGGAAAGTTCTGTGGGTCCTGGATGTGGAAAGGGAGCTGTAGTTTCGGTGCATTATTACATGACAGCTAGAGACTGAGTGTGAGCGAATGGGGCCTTTGTTGTCTTTTCCTAGCGCTACCTCGCACACATGAGGGGGGAGGGGGTTGTTATTCCATGTGTGGCGGGGTGGCGATGGGAATAAATAAAGGCAGACAGTATGAATTATGTACATGTGTATATATGTATATGTCTGTGTGTGTATATATATGTGTACATTGGGATGTATAGGTATGTATATTTGCGTGTGTGGACGTGTATGTATACACATGTGTATGTAGGTGGGTTGGGCCATTTCTTTCGTCTGTTTCCTTGCGCTACCTCATTAACGCGGGAGACAGCGACAAAGCAAAATAAATATATAAATGAATAACATATATATGTGTATGTGTGTGTGTGTGTGTGTGGATGTGTCTTTTTTTTATCTGTTTCCTGGTGCTAACATGGGAAACAGCAATCACGTATGAAAAAAATATTTGTTAACAAATTATTTTATAGTGTTGAATTAAGGAATGAGAGAATGAGCAGTTCAAGGTGGGAGGCTACTGGAGATTAAGAATGTTGATGACATGACTGTTGGTTGCCATTAGAAGTCATGAAGCTCATTACATGGACTACTGATCAATAAGTGAATCACTTTTCATATTTTCAGTACCACTCACTTCTCAAAACTTTTTGACCAACTTTTTTTTGTTGCCTAGTTATTGTATAGCATGGTAATGAGAGAATAATCAAAGTTTTTTAAGTGTGTGATGTAAATCAGTATTAGCACAGAAATCAGGCTGGCATGATGTGAATTGAATCTGCTCGAGTACCACATCCCTAGGGTAGCTTGATTATGGTTTTCTTCATGCAAGGACTTGAAAATACTTGGATTATATTGTGATATGATGCATAACCTCATTTACCATGTAATAGGAAGTTTGACAAAAACAAATTTGATATGCACACCACTTTTTACCTCGCTGACGCGGGAAATGGCGAATAGTATGAAAAAAAAAAAAAACCTATTCATCCTATTCATCTATATATCTGACACCTGTTCTCACCTGGAACTCCCTCAAGGGGGTGGCCAAGACAATAGAGTCTCCATAACTAGTGAATTCCACTGCTGCCTCTTATCCTTTAGTGCCTCACTCTTAACAGACCACAGGCAGAGGGCAACTCTAGAGCAGTGTTCTCAAAGACTCCTACCTGATGTCCCTACTGACTGCATCTACCTAATGCTCCTGCATGATGTTCCTACTGACTACTTCTACTTAATATTTCTACCTAATGCTTCTACCCATTATTCCTACCATTTTGCCACAAGGTAGGGCTAGCTAAACTAATCACTGCAGGAAAATTCTGAGTTACGAAGAATAAGCAATGGGAGTTCAGTGTTGTCAAAATTTATGTATGACAAGAAGAGATTGTATGTTAGTGGACAAAATGCAAGTAGTCCACAGGAGGGTGAGACACAAAGAAAAGACAGCTACCTGGGTAAAAGAAGTCACTAATCCTTCCAATGCCCAATCAGGTGGTACTGGTAATATACCTCCCTAGTCGTTGGCTGCCTACCATATTGTTGATACTACTGTTCCTTCAAACACACTCATTTCTGCTCTCCCACAGAATGTTTTCTCTTTTCACACATTCTTTTGTACTCCCAGACCCCCCCCAACCCACCCAAGATTCACTCCTAATTCCATGGTTCCATTTGCTGCCATGTCCACTCCCTCCTATCTATTAATCTATATCTCTGGTTCCTTTTCCCAACTGGAATTCCCTTAAAGGGATAGCCACAGCAACAGAGTCAACTCCCAGATATCTAAAACACTTCACCTCCTTCAACTCTTCTCTATTCAGACTTACACCCCAACTAATTTGTCCCTCAACCCCACTGAACCTTTGCTTTTATTCACATTCATTCTCAACTTTCTCCTTTCACACACTCTTCCAAGCTCAGTCACCAACTTCCTCATTTTCTTACTTGAATCAGTCACCAAATGATAACTGACTCACTTCCCAGGCCCTCTCTTCCCCAACAGACTGCATACCCTCCCCTCTCTCCAAGGCTCCCATATCCACCTCCATCACCATCCCATCCAAAAACAAACCAAACAACCACGGTGACATCACACACCCCTGCCACAGACCAACCTTCACCTGAAGCCACTCTCTCTCCCTTCTTCCTATGAGTAAACATGCCTCACACCCTTGATAAAAACTTCTCACTTCTTCCAGCAGTTTACCACCAACACTGTATATTCACAAGGCCTTCCACAAAGCATCTCTATCAACCCTATCATATGCCCTCTCTAAATCCATTAATGCCACATACAAACCCATCTGTTTCTCTAAATACCTCTCTCACACATTCTTCAAAGCAAACACCTGATCCATGCACCCTCTACCACTTCTGAAACAACACTGCTCCACCCTCTTAATCAACAACCTCCCATACAACCTAGCATATATACTTAACAAACTTACAGCTCTGGAGTTTGAACACTCACCTTTATTGCCCTTGCCTTTATACAATGGCACTATACATGCATTCTGCCAATCCTTAGGCACCTCATCATGATCCATACATACACTGAATATCCTTATCAACCAATCAACAACACAGTTATCCCCTTCCTTAATAAATTCAATAGCAATATCAACTACTTCAGCTACCTTGCCATATTTCATCTTATGCATGGCTTCCATCAACTCTTCTTCCTTCACCAAACCACTCTTCACTTTGCATATCACCCAGATGAAAACATCCCACATCTGCCATATTATCATCAAACACATCAAGCAATACTTATTTTCCAGTATGATTATAAAAACCTCGTGATAAAGATGATTATCCAGCATGAACAAGATGCTGAAGGTGCCAGATTAACAAAAGTTACCTGCACAAGTCAATATGTAATCTTAACTCTTTCTTAAGATTTTCTTTTATTATTTTATATCTATTTTGCTTTGTCGCTGTCTCCCGCGTTAGCGAGGTAGTGCAAGGAAACAGACGAAAGAATGGTCCAACCAACCCACAAACACATGTATATACATACACGTCCACACCCGCAAATATATATACCTATACATCTCAATGTATACATATATATACCCATACAGACATATACATATATACCCATGTACATAATTCATAGTCTGCCTTTATTCATTCCCATTGCCAACCCGCCACACATGGAATAACAACCCCCTCCCTCCTCATGTGTGCGGGGTACCGCTAGGAAAAGACAACAAAGGCCCCATTCGTTCACACTCAGTCTCTAGCTGTCATGTAATGATGCACTGAAACCACAGCTCCCTTTCCACATCCAGGCCCCACAGAAGTTTCCATGGTTTACCCCAGACGCTTCACATGCCCTTGTTCAATCCATTATCAGCACGTCAACCCCGGTATACCACATCGTTCCAATTCACTCTATTCCTTGCATGCCTTTCACCCTCCTGCATATTCAGGCCCCGATCACTCAAAATCTTTTTCACTCCATCTTTCCACCTCAAATTGGGTCTCCCACTTCTTCTCGTTCCCTCCACCTCTGACACATATATCCTCTTGGTCAATCTTTCCTCACTCATTCTCTCCATGTGACCAAACCATTTCAAAACACCCTCTTCTGCTCTATCAACCACACTCATTTTATTGCCACACATCTCTCTTACCCTATTATTACTTACTCAATCAAACCACCTCACATCACATATTGTCCTCAAACATCTCATTTCCAGCACATCCATCCTCCTGTGCACAACTCTATCCATAGCCCACGCCTCGCAACCATACAACATTGTTGGAACCACTATTCCTTCAAACATACCCATTTTTGCTTTCCGAGATAATGTTTCTCGACTTCCACACATTCTTCAAGGCTCCCAGAACTTTCGCCCCCTCCCCCACTCTATGATTCACTGCCACTTCCATGGTTCCATCCGCTGCCAAATCCACTCCCAGATATCTAAAACACTTTACTTCCTCCAGTTTTTCTCCATTCAAATTTACCTCCCAATTGACTTGACCCTCAACCCTACTGTACCTAATAACCTTACTCTTATTCATATTTACTCTCAACTTTCTTCTTTCAGACACACTTTACCAAACTCGGTCACCAGCTTCTGCAGTTTCTCACATGAATCAGCCACCAGCGCTGTATCATCAGCGAACAACAACTGACTCACTTCCCAAGCTCTCTCATCCACAACAGACTGCATACTTGCCCCTCTTTCTAAAACTCTTGCATTCACCTCCCTAACAACCCCATCCATAAACAAATTAAACAACCATGGAGACATCATAAAACCCCTGCCGCAAACCTACATTCACTGAGAAGCAATCACTTTCCTCTCTTCCTACACGTACACATGCCTTACATCCTCGATAAAAACTTTTCACTGCTTCTAACAACTTGCCTCCCACTCCTTATATCCTTAATACCTTCCACAGAGCATCTCTATCAACTCTATCATAAGCCTTCTCCAGATCCATAAATGCTACATACAAATCCATTTGCTTTTTTAAGTATTTCTCACATATATTCTTGAAAGCAAACACCTGATCCACACATCCTCTACCACTTCTGAAACCACACTGCTCTTCCCCAATCTGATGCTCTGTACATGCCTTCACCCTCTCAATCAATACCCTCCCATATAATTTCCCAGGAATACTCAACAAACTTATACCTCTGTAATTTGAGCACTCACTCTTATCCCCTTTGCCTTTGTACAATGGCACTATGCAAGCATTCCGCCAATCCTCAGGCACCTCACCATGAATCATACATACATTAAATAACCTTACCAACCGGTCAACAATACAGTCACCCCCTTTTTTAATAAATTCCACTGCAATACCATCCAAACCCGCTGCCTTGCCGGCTTTCATCTTCAGCAAAGCTTTTACTTCCTCTTCTCTGTTTACCAAATCATTTTCCCTAACCTTCTCACTTTGCACACCACCTCGACCAAAACACCCTATATCTGCCACTCTATCATCAAACACATTCAACAAACCTTCAAAATACTCACTCCATCTCCTTCTCACATCACCACTACTTGTTATCACCTTCCCATTAGCCCCCTTCACTGAAGTTTCCATTTGTTCCCTTGTCTTACGCACCTTATTTACCTCCTTCCAAAACATCTTTTTATTCTACCTAAAATTTAATGATACTCTCTCTTATATTACATATATACAAGTACACAACCACATAACTAATAAACTTTCCAATTCTCCTCAGCAACTTGAATGGTCGGTATTTACATGGACCAGTGCCAGTTGATCACCAATATACTGGTGTTTACTGGTATGACTTCCGAGGTCCCCAGTACTCACTCTGGAAGTCTAGTATGATGATTCGTCGGGGAGGCAACGTTGGAGAACCCATCTTCAAAGATTTTGAAGATGTGCAAAACACGGAAGTAACACCAAGGTACAGAACTTTTGCACAGTTATATCTATAATTGCATCACATCTTAAAAGTAATTAAAAAATACCAAATTATGTTCAATTAGACATGCATATAATTTTTTCTGTTTCATAATTAGTTATACAGTTTAGGAAGATAAAAATGTAGGCATCTGACTCACCAAGATTCTTCAATGAATAAAAAAAATCATAACCAAAACTTATAAATACTGCCTTCCTAGGTCAATCAACGAAAACCAGCGAGAGATAACAACAAGCACATCTACAGCTCGCAACTTCAATCCAGACCATGATCCTTATGTCGTCTATGAAAGTCCACATCATTCATAGGTTAAAATGATACCTCACAAGCCTTAAGCTATTATGTTACTGTAGTTCAAGATTCTTCATGTCTCACCACAGTATCAAAATTTTGGATGGATATTCTTTTAAAACCAATAAAATAATGCAAAACTAATGTAAAAAATGCCATAAGTGACAAAAATAAGCTGTAAACATTGATCATGAATTACAAGAAGTCCATACATCATCATTCATTCCTAAAGCAGTCAACTCTTATTGATCCTCTAAAAAAAATCATTCTTTTAAAAACATCACTCATCACAAGTATGCCTACATCAGTGACAGCTTGAAAATGTGTGTGTTTTATTATTTCTATATGTAACCATAGGATTCCTTTCACTGGGTTCCTGCAGCTTCATGGCTGCACCACAATCAGAAGCACAAAAACGACAGACATCTTTGGAGTAAGAAGTTCTCCAGAAAACCCATACTTCCTTTTATCAACCAATGATGATTCAGCATTACTAAAGGTGACTTCTTCACATGCAGTGTAACTAAAAGCATGCAGAGTCTCCTTTCATCAACCAATGATGATTCAGCATTACTAAAGGTGACTTCTTCACATACAGTGTAACTAAAAGCATGCACAGTCCAAAACAAATTGTGTGTAGGAACAGAGTTTATATAGTATACTCTATATATACTATACTATGCATCTACATAGAGTTTCCTAGGAAGTCATTCTTTCCCCAACCCTCTTCAATCTCTTCCTAAAAAACCTCCATTCACCCTCTAAACCCTCAACATGAAAGCCCTCTCATATGTAGATGTCCTCACAATTACACCACAGCATCCTGACCTAAACCATGCAACAACAAATGTGCAGCACTATATCCTATAACTGAAAAACTAGTTTGCTCAAAATGATATGTCTGCATCCCCAGACAAATCCACAATTACCCTCTTAACTTTTGACAGACATGAACTCAATCTGCACCTTCCTATAATCTTGAATGATCAAATAATCCTACCCAACAAAATTCCAGCCATACTAGGTATCACATATGACTTACGTGCGACATTCACTCCTTGCATCACAATCATCATAAAGGCCAGAGAAAAATCAAATACTCACACAACACTTCCTGGCACCATCCTCAGACAAGGAAAATAATCCCTAATTATCATCTCCAAGCAATTTATCTGCTCCATCCTAAACTACATCTCATCTGCCTGGTCATCAACCCTTTCATAAACAAACATGACAAAACTTCACTAAACAGAGCACTAAGAACAATTACTCTTTGCCTAACAACAACAAACATTCACACTGCACAACAAAGTAATAATACTACCAATGTTATCCTATCTCAGCATGTTTAACATCTAAATTCTTTGCAAGAAAACTAGACCCGCTCTTACCCAGGCCATTCAACCACCAGCCCCTGAGCAGATATAAAAAGTCACTCTTAACTCGCACTTCAGCAGCCTGCACTTATAGATTCTCCTTCCCCCTAGAAACACAAAACTGACAAAACATACTGACTTCAAAGTCTTGTAAAAGCACTAAAAAGCTGCCCCCATATCTCCATCTAATCTTCAACTCTACTCCACCAGGCACACCCATCTGTACACATACATGTCAATTGTCCTGCTTTCCCCCAGAAAGTCAGACTAATAACATCACGAAATTCTTGACTTGTGGTCCCTTATAGTGGACATAACTAGCTTCCTGCATGCTGCAGAAGTGCCATCAGAAGTCCTAAGAAAGGAAGGTAGGGTAAATCAAGTGTGTGCATCTATCTATCTATCTATACCTCTGACACCCGTTCCTTCTAGGAACTCCCGTCAAGGGGTGGCCACGGCAAAAGTCTCCACTTACCCCTGTCCCTACATGCCTCCCTCGTATACATCATCCACACATTCTTCCTCTGTTTCTCTCCCTCCAGTATTCCTCCACCCTATTTGCCCATGTCACATGTGGTCTCTCACTCACACCAACCCCTTTCATTGTACTATCTAACACTGTCTTTGTAGATTTTAGTCTTGCATTTTTTCCAAATGCCCAAACCACCACAAAGTATTACATTTCACCCAATCAACCATTCCACAATTCATACCCTTTGCATCCCTTGCAATACCATATCTCTCATATACCCTTTCATTTCTTTCTTCATTCCATCTAGTGACACCACATGCTTCACTCAAATAACTCATTTCCACAGCCTGGATTCTTGACCTCTGTGCCTCATTCCACATCCATGTTTCAGCTGCACAGGTCAAGGCTGGGGGATTACAGTCCTATAATCCTCTCTTCTTTTCTATTTACTGTTATCTTCCTGTTGGGGTCCTCAAGAGCTTAGGAAGTCAGCTGCATTTGATGAACAGGAGCACAGGTCACAGAATGTGATGATGATGTATGTGCATCCATGGGGTACACACAAAGCAACTGAGGAGAAAGTGTGGAAGTTGCATCTTGTGCATGACAGATCATGATATATGCTAAACTTTGCCAAACTATTACCTTTAACATCAAAGAGATGAGTGGCATACAGAATGCACATACACACATATCTGGGAAGCAGTTTCAGATGGGTGTTTGGAGGGTTACTGTTTAACCATTTTAGTGCAATGGGTATCAGTTTACCTTTTACATAGTAGTGTGCTAGTGGGGTTAGTCTAAACATGTAATTTTCTGCAACAGGTTGTATTCTGTGCACAGTGTATGCTCTGTCACCTGGCCATAGATGGCAATCCAAACAAAGGAAGAGTCACTGAAACTACCTAAAAGACTTAGTAACCTGTTAGTGATCATACTGGGCAGTTGCATGCATTCTCTTGGGATTCACCACATCTATAGTGCTCAATATTGCCTGTAGTACTCAATCCATCCACATTCAGGATCAGCCAATCTGATATAAAATGAGTTTTCCTGGATTGGGAATGTTTAACTTTTAATTCACTATGAAGTAGTGATTTTGATTGTTCTTTGTGCACCTGATCATGAAAATATAAAAGTTAAGAATATTTTGCATACTTAAAACTGACCAATATGGTGTATACTGAGTTTTACTGGGCAAATATTGATTGTTCTCGGGATATTCCTATGTAACGTTATCGGCAACTTTGCTGATATATCATTATATATATGCATTATATATATATCATTATATATATATATAGGCAAGTTGTTAGAAGCAGTGAAAAGTTTTTATCGAGGATGTAAGGCATGTGTACGTGTAGGAAGAGAGGAAAGTGATTGGTTCTCAGTGAATGTAGGTTTGCGGCAGGGGTGTGTGATGTCTCCATGGTTGTTTAATTTGTTTATGGATGGGGTTGTTAGGGAGGTAAATGCAAGTCCTGGAAAGAGGGGCAAGTATGAAGTCTGTTGGGGATGAGAGAGCTTGGGAAGTGAGTCAGTTGTTGTTCGTTGATGATACAGCGCTGGTGGCTGATTCATGTGAGAAACTGCAGAAGCTGGTGACTGAGTTTGGTAAAGTGTGTGGAAGAAGAAAGTTAAGAGTAAATGTGAATAAGAGCAAGGTTATTAGGTACAGTAGGGTTGAGGGTCAAGTCAATTGGGAGGTGAGTTTGAATGGAGAAAAACTGGAGGAAGTGAAGTGTTTTAGATATCTGGGAGTGGATCTGTCAGCGGATGGAACCATGGAAGCGGAAGTGGATCATAGGGTGGGGGAGGGGGCGAAAATTTTGGGAGCCTTGAAAAATGTGTGGAAGTCGAGAACATTATCTCGGAAAGCAAAAATGGGTATGTTTGAAGGAATAGTGGTTCCAACAATGTTGTATGGTTGCGAGGCGTGGGCTATGGATAGAGTTGTGCGCAGGAGGATGGATGTGCTGGAAATGAGATGTTTGAGGACAATGTGTGGTGTGAGGTGGTTTGATCGAGTAAGTAACGTAAGGGTAAGAGAGATGTGTGGAAATAAAAAGAGCGTGGTTGAGAGCAGAAGAGGGTGTTTTGAAATGGTTTGGGCACATGGAGAGAATGAGTGAGGAAAGATTGACCAAGAGGATATATGTGTCGGAGGTGGAGGGAACGAGGAGAAGAGGGAGACCAAATTGGAGGTGGAAAGATGGAGTGAAAAAGATTTTGTGTGATCGGGGCCTGAACATGCAGGAGGGTGAAAGGAGGGCAAGGAATAGAGTGAATTGGAGCGATGTGGTATACAGGGGTTGACATGCTGTCAGTGGATTGAATCAAGGCATGTGAAGCGTCTGGGGTAAACCATGGAAAGCTGTGTAGGTATGTATATTTGCGTGTGTGGACGTGTGTATGTACATGTGTATGGGGGGGGGGGTTGGGCCATTTCTTTCGTCTGTTTCCTTGCGCTACCTCGCAAACGCGGGAGACAGCGACAAAGTATAAAAAAAAAAAAAAAAAAATATATGCTACCAATACTTTCTATACATAATGAAAAATTATGATAGAATACAATATGATATTGAAAATTTTAGTAAAATCAATTCAATTATTTTGTGATAAGCTGAATTTTTTATAATGTTATTCATAAAACTATATGACAACTGATATCATCAATGTATCATTGCTCTTACAAAACAAGATGGTAAGTCTTAGGTAAATTTCTAAGAACAATGAAATGATTTTTTGTGTTACTAGTTTCTTTACACATTCTTATTAATGTTCACATTCTTATAGAATATAAGATATTATATTTAAAACAATTAAAAAAATTAAATGAGTTTTGAGTTATTTACCTTTATTTCCATGCATGACTTCTGAGTTTCTGTGCCTTTATGAATTTTATTCAATTTTTTGTTCATAAATGCCTGAGGAACCCTTTCTAAGAAAGGACTCTGGTGCTACACAGGACTTCCTTTCCAGAGGCTCCTACTATGTCCAGTGGCAGGGAAATGATGAACTCTAGAGTAAAAAGTTCTATTTCGAGACTTTACTCATAAAGATACAGCCTTGCCAAAGGTTATTTTTTACTCACAGTGTACCATGCAGATGGAGTTTAGTAACATCATTTTATGAATTAATGTACCACATCATGCTCAATATTTTTGACCGCATATCATCAAAATTCAGTATCTTTGTAATCATTCTCTTTTCTTCACTGTTTTGCACTGTTTCCTGTGTAACAAGATAATGCCATGAACAGTTGAAGAATGGCCAAATTTGCTCAAATCCACCCTTTGGCTGTCATGTATAATGCAATGAAACCATGGCCCCCCCCTATACACACCCATGCTCTACAGACTTTTCCATGATTCCCTTGAATGTTTCATATGCCTTGGTTCAGCCCACTGACAGCATGTTGCTCCCCTAAACCACTTCGCTCCATTTTGTTCTACCACATACACACCTCACATCCACCTGATTGTTTAATCCCCAGTCACCCATAAAATCTTTCACCCCATACTTCCTGATCCAAATTAATCTCCCACCTCTGAATGGTGGAGGAAAGCCTGCACCCATACAAGTCATAGGAAGCTCCAAATCAATTTCCCACCGTTTCACCAGTTGATGGTCCTCGGTTCAAATCTTAAGCACCAGTGGTGCTCTGAACCCATCAATTTCATTTGTTTCAGTATATGCTGTTATAGAAATTTTACTGTGGTCCTTGTGGAATGTATATGGAACTTCCTACGACTCATATGGGTGCAGGCCTCCCTCCATCCTTACAGTTCACATGATGTTACAAGAGATCTCATTGGATCATTTGTTAATTTGCCATGGATAGCTCTTGTCACCATGTAATCAAGTAGATAGCATACTGACTTGCCATGCAGTGGTCCCAATTTCAAATCCTCTGCACCAAGTGGCAAATTCTTTCATTTACTTCATCTGTTTTATTACACACTGAGATATAAATTTTACTATGGTGAACGGGGAAGTGATTAGGAGCTTCCTATGACTTGTGTGGGTACAGGCTTTCCTTTGCCCTTAAAGTCACATAATGTGATGGGGAATCTCACTGGACCACAGGATGGTCAGACATGGAAAGGTTTTTTTTCACCTCATTGTCAAATGAATAACAATTACCTACAATGCAATGATCTTGGATTCAAATCCTTGGCTCCCAGTCGTAGACTTTTTCATTTATTTCATGTGCTACAGAGAAACTCTTGGATGTGAATGTGCTCAGAGGGAAAGCAGGTGAGATGTAAGATCATTACCTGATGGAGGCAAGGATGAAGATTTGCATGGGTTTTTGGAAAAGAGTAAATGATATGAAAGAGAATAGGGAAATGAAAGTGATTAGGTTTGGAAAAGAGACTTGTGTGAAGAAATACCATGAAAGATTAAATGAAAAATAGCAAAAGGTGAGAGTAAATGAACCAAGGGAAGTTGGTGATGAATGAGAGGTTCTTAGGGAAGCAGTGTTCCATTTGCAAGGAAAATGTGTGGCATGCAGAAGATGGGAGGTGAGAAGGGGAGAAAGGGTAGCGAGTGATATAATGAAAAAAAGTTGCTGGGAAAGAGTGCAAATGACTGAGAGATGTACAAGACATAGCAGCAAGAAGTCAAGAGTAAGGTGTACAGATTGAAAAAGCAGGTAAATGAGAGTTCTGGTGAGCAAGTATCAATAAACTTCAGGGAAAATAAGATGTTATGGAAGGAGAGTGAGTAGTTTCAGCTGAATGAGGGTATGGACCAGGGATGTGTGATGTCACTGTGGCCACATGATTTGTTTACAGACAGGGTGGTGAGGGAGGTAAATGCAAGGATTTTAGGAAAAGGGGTGAGATGCAGCTTGATGGGGATGGGGAGGGGGGGAGGGGCTGAGATGTGAGTCACCTGTTGTTTGCTGATGACAGCACTGGGGGTAGATTTGTGTTAGAGTAAAAGTTTGAGTCTGAGTTTGGAAGAGCATGACAGGAATGAGAAAGTTGAGAGTAAATGTGAATAAAAAACAAGGGTATCAGGTTAAGCAATACAAAGGGACTGGTTTGTTGGCTTGTGACTCTAGATGGATAAAAACCATTAGGAAGTGGAGTATTTTAGATTCCTGGGAGTGGAACCAAAGAGGTGAACATGAGATACAGGGTGGTAAGTGATAGGGTAAAAGATCTGGGAACATTTAGAAAAGTGTGGATAGAGATGTTGTCAGGGAAGATGAAAATGGGTATGTGAGTACTTTTGAAGGTATAAGAGTCCAAGTGATGTATGGATGTGAGGCATGGCCTACAGATGAGAATAAGCTGATGAAAGTGGATGCATTGGAAATTATATGTCCGAGGATGTGAGTAAACGAGGGCTTTCTTTGTCCGTTCCTGGGATTACCTCTCTAACAAAGAAAGTGTTGAACATGTGTGAAAGGAAAATATATATATATATATATATATATATATATATATATATATATATATATATATATGTACTTACATCTAAAACGGGAACAGAAGAAGGAGTCACGCAGGGAGTGCTCATCGTCCTCGAAGGTTCAGATTGGGGTGTCTAAATGTGTGTGGATGTAACCAAGATGAGAAAAAAGGAGAGATACGTAGTATGTTTGAGGGAAAGAACATGGATGTTTTGGCTTTGAGTGAAATGAAGCTTAAGGGTGAAGGGGAAGAGTGGTTTAGGAATGTCTTGGGAGTGAAACCTGGGGTTAGTGAGAGGAAAAGAGCAAGGGAAGGAGTAGCACTACTCCTGAAACAGGAGTTGTTGGAGTATATGATAGAGTGTAAGAAAATAAACTCTAGATTGATATGGGAAAAACTGAAAGTGGGTGGAGGGAGATGAGTGATTATTGGTGCCTCTGCACCTGGGCATGAGAAGAAAGATCATGAGAGTCAAGTGTTTTGTGAGCACCTGAGTGAGTGTCTTAGTAGTTTTGATGCACGAGACTGGGTTATAGTGATGGATGATTTGAATGCAAAGGTGAGAAATGTGGCAGTTGAGGGCATAATTGGTGTACATGGGGTGTTTAGAGTTGTAAATGAAAATGGTGAAGAGCTTGTAGATTTGTGTGCTGAAAAAGGACTGGTGATAGGAAATACATGGTTCAAAAAGAGATGTATATATAAGCATACATATGTGAGCAGGAAAGATGGCCAGAGAGCATTATTGGATTATGTGTTAATGGATAGGCACGCGAAAGAGAGACTTTTGGATGATAATGTGCAGAGAGGTACAACTGGAGGGATGTCTGATCATTATTTTGTGGAGGCGAAGGTGAAGATTTGTAGAATGGAAAATTTGCAGAATGGAAAAAGGTGAGAGCAAAGGACGTGAGGGGAGTAGGGGAGGAATGGAATGTATTCAGAGAAGCAGTGACGGCTTGCGCAAAAGATCCTTGTGGCATGCGAAGCGCAGGGGGTGGACAGATTAGAAAGGGTAGCGAGTGGTGGGATGAAGAAGTAAGATTATTAGTGAAAGAGAAGAGAGAGGCATTTGGACGAGTTTTGAAGGGAAATAGCACAAATAACTGGGGGATGTATAAAATAAAGAGGCGGCAAGAGGTCAAGAGAAAGGTGCAAGAGGTGAAAGAGAGGGCAAATGAGAATTGGGGTGAGAGAGTATCATTAAATTTTAGGGAGGATAAAAAGATGTTTTGGAAGGAAGTAAATAAAGTGCGTGACACAAGAGAACAAATGGGAACATCAGTGAAGGGGGCTAATGGGGAGGTAATAACAAGTAGTGGTGATATGAGAGGATGGAGTGAGTATTTTGAAGGTTTGTTGAATGTATTAGATGATAAGAGTGGCAAATATAGGGTGTTTTGGTTGAGGTGGTGTACAAAGTGAGAGGGTTAGGGAGAAAGATTTGGTAAACAGAGAAGTACTGAAAGCTTTGCGGATGATGAAAGCCGGCAAGGCAGCGGGTTTGGATGGTATTACAGTAAAATTTATTAAAAAAGGGGTGACTGTATTGTTGACTGGTTGGTAAGGATATTTAAGATATGTATCACTCATGGTGTGGTGCCTGAGGATTGGCGGAATGCTTGAATAGGGACATTGTACAAATGGGATAAATATGAGTGCTCAAATTACAGAGGTAAAAGTTTGTTGAGTATTTCTGGGAAATTATATGGGAGGGTATTGATTGAGAGGGTGAAAGCATGTACAGAGCATCAGACTGGGGAAGAACAGTGTGGCTTCAGAAGTGGTGGAGAATGTGTGGATCGGGTGTTTCCTTTGAAGAATGTATGTGAGAAATACCTAGAAAAGCAAATGGATTTGTATGCAGCATTTATGGATCTGGAGAAGGCATGTGATAGAGTTGATAGAGATGCTCTGTGGAAGGTATTAAGAATATATGGTGTGGGAGGCAAGTTGCTAAAGCAGTGAAAAGTTTTTATCAATGATGTAAGGCATGTATATGAGGAGGAGGAGGAGAGGAAAGTGATTGGTTCACAGTGAATGTTGGTTTGTGGCAGGGGTGCATGATGTCTCCATGGTTCCTTAATTTGTTTATGGATGAAGTTGTTTGGGAGGTGAATGCAAGAGTTTTGGAGAGGGGGGCAAATATGCTGTCTGCTATGGATGAGAGGGCTTGGGAAGTGAGTCAGTTGTTGTTCGCTGATGATACAGCACTGGTGGTTCATTCGGGTTAGAAACTGCAGATGCTGGTGACTGAGTTTGGTAAAGTGTGTGAAAGAAGAAAGCTGAGAGTGAATGTGAATAAGAGCAAGGTTATTAGGTACAGTAGGGTTGAGGGACAAGTCAATTGGGGGGTAAGTTTAAATGGAGAAAAACTTGAGGAAGTGAAGTGTTTTAGATATCTGGGAGTGGATTTGGCAGTGGATGGAACCATGGAAGCAGAAGTGAATCACAGGGTTGGGGAAGGAGCGAAAGTTCTGGGAGCGTTGAAAAATGTGTGGAAGGCGAAAACATTATCTCGGAAAGGAAAAATGCGTATGTTTGAAGGAATAGTGTTTCCAACAAAGTTATATGGTTGTGAGGCATGGGCTACTGATAGAGTTGTGCGGAGGAGGGTGGATGTGTTGGAAATGAGATGTTTGAGGACAATTTGAGGTGTGAGGTGGTTTGATCGAGTAAGCAAAGAAATGGTAAGAGAGATGTGTGGAAATAAAAAGAGCATGGTGGAGGGAACAAGGAGAAGTGGGAGACCAAATTGGAGGTGGAAAGATGGAGTGAAAAAGATTTTGAGTGATCGGGGCCTGAACATGCAGGAGGGTGAAAGGAGGGCAAGGAACAGAGTGAATTGGATCGATGTGGTATACCGGGGTCAACGTGCTGTCAATGGATTGAATCAGGGCAATTACATGACAGCTAGAGACTGAGTGTGAACGAATGTGGCCTTTGTTGTCTTTTCCTAGCACTACCTCGCACAGATGAGGGGGAGGGGGCTTTTTATTTCATGTGTGGTGGGGTGGCGATGGGGATGAATAAAGGCATACAATATGAATTATGTACATGTGTATACATGTATATGTCTGTGTGTGTGAGGGTCAATTCAATTGGGAGGTGAGTTTGAATGGAGAAAAACTGGAGGAAGTGAAGTGTTTTAGATATCTGGGAGTGGATCTGGCAGCGGATGGAAACATGGAAGCGGAAGTGGATCATAGGGTGGGGGAGGGGGCGAAAATTCTGGGAGCCTTGAAGAATGTGTGGAAGTCGAGAACATTATCTCAGGAAGCAAAAATGGGTATGTTTGAAGGAATAGTGGTTCCAACAATGTTGTATGGTTGCAAGGCGTGTACTATGGATAGAGTTGTGCGCAGGAGGATGGATGTGCTGGAATGAGATGTTTGAGGACAATGTGTGGTGTGAGGTGGTTTGATCGAGTAAGTAACGTAAGGGTAAGAGAGATGTGTGGAAATAAAAAGAGCGTGGTTGAGAGAGCAGAAGAGGGTGTTTTGAAATGGTTTGGTCACATGGAGAGAATGAGTGAGGAAAGATTGACCAAGAGGATATATGTGTCGGAGGTGGAGGGAACGAGGAGAAGAGGGAGACCAAATTGGAGGTGGAAAGATGGAGTGAAAAAGATTTTGTGTGATCGGGGCCTGAACATGCAGGAGGGTGAAAGGAGGGCAAAGAATAGAGTGAATTGGAGCGATGTGGTATACCGGGGTTGACGTGCTGTCAGTGGATTGAATCAAGGCATGTGTATGGGGGTGGGTTGGGCCATTTCTTTCGTCTGTTTCCTTGCGCTACCTCGCAAACGCGGGAGACAGCGACAAAAAAAAAAAAAAAATATATATATATATATATATATATATATATATATATATATATATATATATATATAGGGGATAGGGGAGAAAGAATACTTCCCACGTAATCCCTGCGTGTCGTAAAAGGCGACTAAAAGGGGAGGGAGCGGGGGGCTGGAAATCCTCCCTTCTCATTATTTTTTTTTAATTTTCCAAAAGGAACAGAGAACGGGGCCAGGTAAGGATATTCCCTCAAAGGCCCATTCCTCTGTTCTTAACGCTACCTCGCTAACGCGGGAAATGGCGAATAGTTTAAAAAAAAAAATATATATATATATATATATATATATATATATATCTCTGGGGATAGGGGAGAAAGAATACTTCCCACGCATTCCTCACCTGTCGTAGAAGGCGACTAAAGGGGACGGGAGCGGGGGGCCAGAAACCCTCCCCTCCTTGTATTTTAACTTTCTAAAAGGGGAAACAGAAGAAGGAGTCACACGAGGAGTATCCTCCTCGAAGGCTCAGATTGGGGTGTCTAAATGTGTGTGGATGTAACCAAGATGAGAAAAAAGGAGAGATAGGTAGTATGTTTGAGGAAAGGAACCTGGATGTTTTGGCTCGGAGTGAAATGAAGCTAAAGGGTAAAGGGGAAGAGTGGTTTGGGAATGTCTTGGGAGTTGGGAGTAAAGTCAGGGGTTAGTGAGAGGACAAGAGCAAGGGAAGGAGTAGCACTACTCCTGAATCAGGAGTTGTGGGAGTATGTGATAGAGCGTAAGAAAGTAAATTCTAGATTGACATGGGTAAAACTGAAAGTTGATGGAGAGAGATGGGTGATTATTGGTGCATATGCACCTGGGCATCAGAAGAAAGATCATGAATGAGTGTGTTAGAGGTTTTGATGCACAAGACCGGGTTATAGTGATGGGTGATTTGAATGCAAAGGTGAGTAATGTGGCACTTGAGGGAATAATTGGTATACATGGAGTGTTCAGTGTTGTAAATGGAAATGGTGAAGAGCTTCTAGATTTATGTGCTGAAAAAGGACTGGTGATTGGGAATACCTGGTTCAAAAAGCAAGATATACATAAGTATACGTATGTAAGTAGGAGAGATGGCCAGAGAGCGTTATTGGATTACATGTTAATTGATAGACGCAAGAAAGAGAGACTTTTGGATGTTAATGTGCTGAGAGGTGCAACTGGAGGGATGTCTGATCATTATCTCGTGGAGGCGAAGGTGAAGATTTGTGGGGGTTTTCAGAAAAGAAGAGAGATTGTTGGGGTGAAGAGAGTGGTGAGAGTAAGTGAGCTTGGGAAGGAGACTTGTGTGAGGAAGTACCAGGAGAGACTGAGTACAGAATGGAAAAAGGTGAGAACAAAGGAGGTAAGGGGAGTGGGGGAGGAATGGGATGTATTTAGGGAAGCAGTGATGGCTTGTGCAAAAGATGCTTGTGGCATGAGAAGCGTGGGAGGTGGGTTGTTTAGAAAAGGTAGTGAGTGGTGGGATGAAGAAGTAAGATTATTAGTGAAAGAGAAGAGAGAGGCATTTGAACGATTTTTGCAGGGAAAAAATGCAAATGAGTGGGAGATGTATAAAAGAAAGAGGCAGGAGGTCAAGAGAAAGGTGCAAGAGGTGAAAAAGAGGGCAAATGAGAGTTGGGGTGAGAGAGTATCATTAAATTTCAGGGAGAATAAAAAGATGCTTTGGAAGGAGGTAAATAAAGTGCGTAAGACAAGGGAGCAAATGGGAACTTCAGTGAAGGGGGCAAATGGGGAGGTGATAACAAGTAGTGGTGATGTGAGAAGGAGATGGATTGAGTATTTTGAAGGTTTGTTGAATGTGTTTGATGATAGAGTGGCAGATATAGGGTGTTTTGGTCGAGGTGGTGTGCAAAGTGAGAGGGTTAGGAAAAATGATTTGGTAAATAGAGAAGAGGTAGTAAAAGCTTTGCTGAAGATGAAAGCCGGCAAAGCAGCAGGTTTGGATGGTATTGCAGTGGAATTTATTAAAAAAGGGGGTGACTGTATTGTTGACTGGTTGGTAAGGTTATTTAATGTATGTATGATTCATGGTGAGGTGCCTGAGGATTGGCAGAATGCTTGCATAGTGCCATTGTACAAAGGCAAAGGGGATAAGAGTGAGTGCTCAAATTACAGAGGTATAAGTTTGTTGAGTATTCCTGGGAAATTATATGGGAGGGTATTGATTGAGAGGGGGAAGGCGTGTACAGAGAGAGAATGGGAAGCGAGTCAGTTGATTTGGGTGAGAAACTGTAGAGGTTGATGATGAGTTTGGAAAAGTGTGTGAAAGGAGAATGTTGAGAGTAAATGTGAATAAGAGCAAGGATATTAGGTTCAGCAGGGTTGAGGAACAAGTTAACTGCGATGAGAGAGACTGGGAAGTGAGTCAGTTGATTCGGGTGAGAAACTGTAGAGGTTGATGACTGAGTTTGGAAGAGTGTGTGAAAGGAGAAAGTTGAGAGTAAATGTGAATAAGAGCAAGGATATTAGGTTCCGTAGGGTTGAGGGACAAGTTAATTGGGATGAAAGTTTGAATGGAGAAAAATTGGATGAAGTGAAGTGTTTTAGATATCTGGGAGTGGACTTAGCAGTGGATGGAACCATACAGGCGGACGTGAGTCACAGGGTGGGGGAGGGGGAGGGGAGGGAGGGGGAGGGGAGGGGGTAAAAGTTCTGGGAGTGATGAAGAATGTGTGGAAGGAGAGAATATTATCTCAGAGCAAAATTGAGTATGTTTGAAGGAATAGTAGTTCCAACAATGTTATATGGTTGCGAGGCATGGGCTGTAGATAGGGTCATATGGAGTAGGGTCGATGTCTTGCAAATGAAATGTTTGAGGACAATATGTGGTATGAGGTATTTGACCGTGTAAGTAATGAAAGGGTAAGAGAGATGTACGGAAATAAAAAGAGTGTGGTTGGGAAAGCACAAGAGGGTGTGTTGAAATGGTTTGGACACATGAGGAGAATGAGTGAGGAAAGATTGACAAAGAGGATATAGGTGTTAGAGGTGAAGGGAACAAGGAGAAGCAGGAGACCAAACTGGAGGCTGAAGGATGGAGTGAAAAAGATTTTTTGGAAGTGGGGCCTAAACATACAAGAGGGTGAGAGGTGTGCAAGGAAAAGAGTGAATTGGAATGATGTGGTATACCTAAGTCAACATACTGTCAATGGACTGAACTAGGGCATATGAAGCATCTGGTGTAAACCATGAAAGGTCTGTGGCACCTGGATGTGGATAGGGAGCTGTGGTTTCAGTGCATTACACATGATAGATAGAGACTGAATGTTAACACATTTGGCCTTTTCTGTCTGCTTTCCTGGCATTACCTTGCCGAAGCGTGGAGTAGTGATGCTATTTCCCGTGTGGCGAGGTAGCGACAGGAATGGATGAAGGCAAGCAATTATGAATATGTACATGTGTATACATGTAAATGTCTGTGTATATGTATGTGCATGTTGATATGTATATGTATGTGTATGTGCGTGTATGGGCATTTATGTATGTATGTATGTATGTAATATATGTATGTATGTATGTTCTTTCTTTCAAACTATTCGCCATTTCCCGCATTAGCAAGGTAGCGTTAAGAACAGAGGACTGGGCCTCTGAGGGAATATCCTCACCTGGCCCCCTTCTCTGTTCCCTCTTTTGGAAAATTAAAAAAAAAAAAAACAAGAGGGGAGGATTTCCAGCCCCCCACTCCCTCCCCTTTTAGTCACCTTCTACGACACGCAGGGAATACATGGGAAGTATTCTTTCTCCCCTATCCCCAGGGATAATGTATGCATGTATGTATATACGTGTATATATATATATATATATATATTTTTTTTTTGCTGTCTCCCGCATTTGCGAGGTAGCGCAAGGAAACAGACGAAAGAAATGGCCCAACCCAACCCCATACACATGCCTTGATTCAATCCACTGACAGCACGTCAACCCCAGTATACCACATCGATCCAATTCACTCTATTCTTTGCCCTCCTTTCACCCTCCTGCATGTTCAGGCCCCGATCACACAAAATCTTTTTCACTCCATCTTTCCACCTCCAATTTGGTCTCCCTCTTCTCCTCGTTCCCTCCACCTCCGACACATATATCCTCTTTGTCAATATATTTTTTTTTTTTTTCTTTTTGCTTTGTCGCTGTCTCCCGCGTTTGCAAAGTAGCGCAAGGAAACAGACGAAAGAAATGGCCCAACCCACCCCCATACACATGTATATACATACGTCCACACACGCAAATATACATACCTACACAGCTTTCCATGGTTTACCCCAGACGCTTCACATGCCCTGATTCAATCCACTGACAGCACGTCAACCCCGGTATACCACATCGCTCCAATTTACTCTATTCCTTGTCCTCCTTTCACCCTCCTGCATGTTCAGGCCCTGATCACACAAAATCTTCTTCACTCCATCTTTCCACCTCCAATTTGGTCTCCCTCTTCTCCTCGTTCCCTCCACCTCCGACACATATATCCTCTTGGTCAATCTTTCCTCACTCATTCTCTCCATGTGCCCAAACCATTTCAAAACACCCTCTTCTGCTCTCTCAACCACGCTCTTTTTATTTCCACACATCTCTCTTACCCTTCCGTTACTTACTCGATCAAACCACCTCACACCACACATTGTCCTCAAACATCTCATTTCCAGCACATCCATCCTCCTGCGCACAACTCTATCCATAGCCCACGCCTCGCACCCATACAACATTGTTGGAACCACTATTCCTTCAAACATACCCATTTTTGCTTTCCGCGATAATGTTCTCGACTTCCATACATTCTTCAAGGCTCCCATAATTTTCGCCCCCTCCCCCACCCTATGATCCACTTCCGCTTCCATGGTTCCATCCGCTGCCAGATCCACTCCCAGATATCTAAAACACTTCACTTCCTCCAGTTTTTCTCCATTCAAACTCACCTCCCAATTGACTTGACCCTCAACCCTACTGTACCTAATAACCTTGCTCTTATTCACATTTACTCTTAACTTTCTTCTTTCACACACTTTACCAAACTCAGTCACCAGCTTCTGCAGTTTCTCACATGAATCAGCCACCAGCGCTGTATCATCAGTGAACAACAACTGACTCACTTCCCAAGCTCTCTCATCCCCAACAGACTTCATACTTGCCCCTCTTTCCAAAACTCTTGCATTCACCTCCCTAACAACCCCATCCATAAACAAATTAAACAACCATGGAGACATCACACACCCCTGCCGCAAACCTACATTCACTGAGAACCAATCACTTTCCTCTCTTCCTACACATACACATGCCTTACATCCTCGATAAAAACTTTTCACTGCTTCTAACAACTTGCCTCCCACACCATATATTCTTAATACCTTCCACAGAGCATCTCTATCAACTCTATCATATGCCTTCTCCAGATCCATAAATGCTACATACAATCCATTTGCTTTTCTAAGTATTTCTCACATACATTCTTCAAAGCAAACACCTGATCCACACATCCTCTACCGCTTCTGAAACCACACTGCTCTTCCCCAATCTGATGCTCTGTACATGCCTTCACCTTCTCAATCAATACCCTCCCATATAATTTCCCAGGAATACTCAACAAACTTATACCTCTGTAATTTGAGCACTCACTCTTATCCCCTTTGCCTTTGTACAATGGCACTATGCACGCATTCCGCCAATCCTCAGGCACCTCACCATGAGTCATACATACATTAAATAACCTTACCAACCAGTCAACAATACAGTCACCCCCTTTTTTAATCAATTCCACTGCAATACCATCCAAACCTGCTGCCTTGCAGGCTTTCATCTTCCACAAAGCTTTTACTACCTCTTCTCTGTTTACCAAATCATTTTCCCTAACCCTCTCACTTTGCACACCACCTCGACCAAAACACCTTATATCTGCCACTCTATCATCAAACACATTCAACAAACCTTCAAAATACTCACTCCATCTCCTTCTCACATCACCACTACTTGTTATCACCTCCCCATTTGCGCCCTTCACTGATGTTCCCATTTGCTCCCTTGTCTTACGCACTTTATTTACCTCCTTCCAGAACATCTTTTTATTCTCCCTAAAATTTAATGATACTCTCTCACCCCAACTCTCATTTGCCCTTTTTTTCACCTCTTGCACCTTTCTCTTGAACTCCTGTCTCTTTCTTTTATACATCTCCCACTCAATTGCATTTTTTCCCTGCAAAAATCGTCCAAATGCCTCTCTCTTCTCTTTCACTAATACTCTTACTTCTTCATCCCACCACTCACTACCCTTTCTAATCAACCCATCTCCCACTCTTCTCATGCCACAAGCATCTTTTGCGCAATCCATCACAGATTCCCTAAATACATCCCATTCCTCCCCCACTCCCCTTACTTCCATTGTTCTCACCTTTTTCCATTCTGTACTCAGTCTCTCCTGGTACTTCCTCACACAAGTCTCCTTCCCAAGCTCACTTACTCTCACCACCCTCTTCACCCCAACATTCACTCTTCTTTTCTGAAAACCCATACAAATCTTCACCTTAGCCTCCACAAGATAATGATCAGACATCCCTCCAGTTGCACCTCTCAGCACATTAACATCCAAAAGTCTCTCTTTCGCGCGCCTGTCAATTAACACGTAATCCAATAACGCTCTCTGGCCATCTCTCCTACTTACATAAGTATACTTATGTATATCTCGCTTTTTAAACCAGGTATTCCCAATCATCAGTCCTTTTTCAGCACATAAATCTACAAGCTCTTCACCATTTCCATTTACAACACTGAACACCCCATGTATACCAATTATTCCCTCAACTGCCACATTACTCACCTTTGCATTCAAATCACCCATCACTATAACCCGGTCTCGTGCATCAAAACCACTAACACACTCATTCAGCTGCTCCCAAAACACTTGCCTCTCATGATCTTTCTTCTCATGCCCAGGTGCATATGCACCAATAATCACCCATCTCTCTCCATCTACTTTCAGTTTTACCCATATTAAGCGAGAATTTACTTTCTTACATTCTATCACATACTCCCACAACTCCTGTCTCAGGAGTATTGCTACTCCTTCCCTTGCTCTTGTCTTCTCACTAACCCCTGACTTATATATATATATATATATATATATATATATATATTTTTTTTTCTTTGTCGCTGTCTCCCGCGTTTGTGAGGTAGCACAAGAAAACAAACAAAAGAAATGGCCCAACCCACCCCCATACACATGTATATACATACGTCCACACACGCAAATATACATACCTACACAGCTTTCCATGGCCCACCCCAGACGCTTCACATGCCCTGATTCAATCCACTGACAGCACATCAACCCCGGTATACCACATCGATCCAACTCACTCTATTCCTTGCCCTCCTTTCACCCTCCTGCATGTTCAGGCCCCGATCACACAAAATCTTTTTCACTCCATCTTTCCACCTCCAATTTGGTCTCCCACTTCTCCTCGTTCCCTCCACCTCCGACACATATATCCTCTTGGTCAATCTTTCCTCACTCATTCTCTCCATGTGCCCAAACCATTTCAAAACACCCTCTTCTGCTCTCTCAACCACGCTCTTTTTATTTCCACACATCTCTCTTACCCTTAACTTACTTACTCGATCAAACCACCTCACACCACACATTGTCCTCAAACATCTCATTTCCAGCACATTCATCCTCCTGCGCACAACGCTATCCATAGCCCATGCCTCGCAACCATACAACATTGTTGGAACCACCATTCCTTCAAACATACCCATTTTTGCTTTCCGAGATAATGTTCTCGACTTCCACACATTCTTCAAGGCTCCCAGAATTTTCGCCCCCTCCCCTACCCTATGATCGACTTCCGCTTCCATGGTTCCATCCGCTGCCAGATCCACTCCCAGATAACTAAAACACTTTACTTCCTCCAGTTTTTCTCCATTTAAAACTTACCTCCCAATTGACTTGACCTTCAACCCAATAACCTTGCTCTTATTCACATTTATTCTTAACTTTCTTCTTTCACACGCTTTACCAAACTCAGTCACCAGCTTCTGCAGTTTCTCACATGAATCAGCCACCAGCGCTGTATCATCAGCGAACAACAACTGACTCACTTCCCAAGCTCTCTCATCCACAACAGACTTCATACTTGCCCTTCTTTCCAAAACTCTTGCATTCACCTCCCTAACAACCCCATCCATAAACAAATTAAACAACCATGGAGACATCACACACCCCTGCCGCAAACCTACATTCACTGAGAACCAATCACTTTCCTCTCTTCCTACACGTACACATGCCTTACATCCTCGATAAAAACTTTTCACTGCTTCTAACAACTTGCCTCCCACACCATATATTCTTAATACCTTCCACAGAGCATCTCTATCAACTCTATCATATGCCTTCTCCACATCCATAAATGCTACATACAAATCCATTTGCTTTTCTAAGTATTTCTCACATACATTCTTCAAAGCAAACACCTGATCCACACATCCTCTACCACTTCTGAAACCACACTGCTCTTCCCCAATCTGATGCTCCGTACATGCCTTCACCCTCTCAATCAATACCCTCCCATATAATTTACCAGGAATACTCAACAAACTTATACCTCTGTAATTTGAGCACTCACTCTTATCCCCTTTGCCTTTGTACAATGGCACTATGCACGCATTCCGCCAATCCTCAGGCACCTCTCCATGAGTCATACATACATTAAATAACCTTACCAACCAGTCAATAATACAGTCACCCCCTTTTTTAATAAATTCCACTGCAATACCATCCAAACCTGCTGCCTTGCCGGCTTTCATCTTCCGCAAAGCTTTTACTACCTCTTTTTTGTTTACCAAATCATTTTCCCTAACCCTCTCACTTTGCACACCATATATATATATATATGTCCCTGGGGATAGGAGAGAAAGAATACTTCCCACAAATTCCCTCCGTGTCGTAGAAGGCGACTAAAATGGGAGGGAGCGGGGGCTGGAAATCCTCCCCTCTCATCTTTTTTTAATTTTCCAAAAGGAGGAACAGAGAACGAGGCCAGGTGAGGATATTGCATCAGAGGCCCAGTCCTCTGTTCTTATCGCTACCTTGCTAATGCAGGAAATGGCGAACAGTTTGAAAGAAAAAAGAAATATATATATGTGTGTGTGTATGAGTGGATGGTCCATTCTTCATCTTTTTCCTGACGCTACCTTGCTGATACAGGAAACAGCAATTAAGTATCATAACCATGGAAGCATAAGTGAATCATAGGGTGGGAGAGGGGGCAAAAGTTCTGGGAGCATTGAAGAATGTGTGGAAGTCGAGAATGTTATCTTGGAAAGCAAAATTGGGTATGCTTGAAGGAATAGAGGTTCCAACAATGTTATATGGTTGCGAGGCATGGGCTATAGATAGAGTTGTGCGCAGGAGGGTGGATGTGCTGGAAATGAGATGTTTGACGACAATATGTGGTGTGAGGTGGTTTGATCGAGTAAGTACTGAAAGGGTAAGAGAGATGTGTGGTAATAAAAAGATTGTGGTTGAGGGAGCAGAAGAGGGTGTTTTGAAATGATTTGGTCACATGGAGAAAATGGGTGAGGAAAGATTGACCAAGAGGATATATGTGGCAGAGGTGGAGGGAACGAGGAGAAGTGGAAGACCAAATTGGAGGTGGAAAGATGGAGTGAAAAAGATTTTGAGTGATCGGGGCCTGAATATGCAGGAGGGTGAAAGGCATGCAAGGAATAGAGTGAATTGGAAAGATGTGGTATACCAGGGTCGACGTGCTGTCAATGGATTGAACCAGGGCATGTGAAGCGTCTAGGGTAAACCATGGAAAGTTATGTGGGGCCTGGATGTGGAAAGGGAGCTGTGGTTTCGGTGCATTATACATGACAGCTAGAGACTGAGTGTGAACGAATGTGGCCTTTGTTGTCTTTTCCTAGCACTACCTCGTGCACATGCAGGGGGAGGGGACTGTCATTTCATGTGTGGCGGAGTGGCGACAGGAATGAATAAGGGCAGACAGTATGAATTATGTACATGCGTATATATGCTTATGTCTGAGTGTGTATATATATATATGTATACGTTGAGATGTATAGGTATGTATATGTGCATGTGTGGACATGTATGTATATACATGTGTATGTGGGTGGGTTGGGCCATTCTTCTGTCTGTTTCCTTGCGCTACCTCGCTAACGCGGGAGACAGCGACAAAGTATAATAAATAAATATAAATGAAAAAATATATGTACAAAGGTATTGTGAGCACTTGTGATCGAATATAGAGTGGAACAATTTTATTCTAAGATAAATCTTCAATTTTGATGTACAGATAATGAATCTACTGCACATGTAATATGAAACAGCTGTAAGCATATCAACAAAAAGAACACGTAATACAGTAACATACAGACCACTCATAACTAAAATGAAGTTCACTATGACTAACAATAACAAGAAATACTTAGTGCCACTGACATGCCAGAAACAATAATTTTGTCACATTTCAATTTCAATTTTGTACAATGGGAAAAGTATGAATTGGAATACAGCAGTAATTATAGTGTAGAAAGAGAGAACAGTGCATTTTCGGATAAAAGTGAATAGTTTCACATTCTAATCAGTTTATACAAGAAGTGATATGGACGGGAATGGATGATAATTATCAGGGAAGAGGGAAAAAAAAGGATGTGCAACTGTTCTATCACCAAGAGTATGGAAGGGTGACAGAGAAAGGATGGAATGAATCAAGAATAGTGTGGGTGAAAGGAAAGACTGGTATTGTGAGGTATGCATGGTTGTGTGTGTATGGTTGTCAGTGAATATGAAGACTATGTGAGGTAAAGATGAAATGAAGAGTTTCTGGAGAAATCTAAGACTATATAAATGGGTTTGAGGAGAGAAAAGTGGTTGTAATAGGTGATATGAAAGCAAAGATGAAATGTAATGAAATTGGCAGGATATTTGGTAAATGAGGAATGAATGGAGTAAATGAGAATGGAAGTAATCTTGTGGATGTTTGTGCTGAGAAGGATTTATTCCTTGCAAACATCTTTTTTCAGCTCGAGGTGATCCACAGGTATATATGGAGGAGACATGATGGAAGAGGACAAAAGAGTTTATATGACTGTGACATTGGATGAAAAGCTGAGCAAGGTTGTGTTGGATGCTTAAAGAGGCGAGAGGAATCTTTGGAAATTCTGACCATATTACAGTTTTTGTGGTGTGAAACAGCGAGAAGTGGAAGTACAGTGAAAGGAAGAATGGAGAGGTAAAAGTGCTGGCAATCAAGAAGATGAAATAGAAAGAATGTAGACGGGAGTATTAAGGAAGACAGACAAAGTTTAGATGAAAGTGCGATACATGTAGTGATGTAGTGAATGAGGTACAGGTGCTCCCAATTTACGTTGGGTTAAGTTTCAATAACCCTAAAATAAGTTGAAAGTATCGTATGTCAAAAATACACTAAATGCATTTGGTAGTTCTCTACTGTATCTCCATCAGTTTTCTGTCTTGGATGAGGCCCTTTGAACTTATGAAATTAATAAGTTGAATAAGGTCACTTAGCAATTTGGTTGGATCCTTTACCTCCACTTCAAATTTCTCATTGACACACTGAACTTCTCCAAGAATATGCTTAAAGAATATCAGAAATTGCATTGTTATTCTTGTCACAAAACATGTTATAGAGGATCTGAGCTGTGTAACATCTTTCATTTCTTGCCATTTTAAAATGAGTTTTAAGTTCGACTCACTGCTGCAGTATTCTGTCAAATGCTGATTCGTCTGACGGCCATCGAGTCTGACAGCTGTATTAATTTCAATAGAGCTTGACCATCACTGATCAAAGATATGGTCTCTCTGTACCGTACTTGGCGAATGGCAGAGTGGAAGAACCAATTATAGGTCTCAGATCATAAAATCTAGGTTCCTAGGGAGACACTTTACTGCAGCATGACACAACTAGTTGTGAATAACACACACTTGATCAAGATCAAATGAGATTCTGACGGATTTAGCACACACTGTACTGTTAACACCTGTCATCAAAGAAGCATTGTCGGTGCAAATTGCAACAATGTTTTGTAGCTACAACCTATTAGTTTTCAAGGAATTCTTGGCATCACATATCCTATAAGCATTACAGTCAGTTCAACAAGGTCCAAGAAAGTCACTACAGTCTTCTTACTTTTAGAATAAAACCGGATAGCGATACTCAATAGTTTCCTTACCGTAATATCATTACTTTCATCAGTCAGGAGGCTAGACTTCTGATCGTCTATGTCACTTTTCAAGTCACCGTTATAATGCTAGGTAATCTACATTGCACGCAACTGCACTACACATCAACCTTTTTAACGAGAAATTTTTGCGTCCTTCACTGTCTGCAAATCGTGTTTTGCATAGCTCACTGAAATGATGAACATGTAGCACATAATGAAAATGTTCTGCAATGAATAGCGATAAATGGCTCTTCAGCTTTCTCTTGTTTAGCTGTCTTGTTGTGTCTTTCAATGTCACTTGGCGGAGAATATCAGTGCTTGCATAGACATTTTGTCATCGTCCTCTTTTTACCTTAACCACTTTTCACATTTGGGTCTTTCAACCACTCTGCTCTAAAATGTTGAGTATGTTTCTTACTTACTGTTGTGTCCGTTAAATGTAATGGCCGGCATACACACAACCAGCAGTATTACTCTCCTTCATGGGCCAAGGATAGTTGTCATCACTGAGAGTCAGACTGAACCTGAACTGAAATGAGGGCTTGTGGAGGGGGAGCCCGAGGAATACACCCGAAATGAATCAGTCGGAAAAAAAGTTTCGAACATGTTCAATTCGATGAAAATGAGTTACATGCAATTTTTGTATTGTTTTCCTTGTTATTTCAGTAAGTTTCGATTAAAGTTCCTAAATCACTAACATTTTAATTAAAGGCAGGCGACTTTTTAAAATATACATCCGTGTATGGCGGCATATATTAGGAATAATAACGTATCAAGGAATAAGCTAAACCATACTTAAATAAACTGGATGAAAGACGAAGGTAAACGTCTCTTTGTGATGCTGCGTCATAGCTGGGAGGGGACTGGTGGGGAAAGACCTGGGATGGGCAAGTTAGCAATTGGCGTTCTGGGACGAGGCTAGGGGACTGTGTGATCATTTTTGTATTACGCTAAACTTATCATTTTTTGCGTTTATGCACAGTGTGCTTTAAGATGTTCGCCGAGACCCGACAAGTGTGGGGTACGGGTACTGGTTTGGTAACAGTGGAGAAATCTCACTGCCAAACCTATGATACACGGTAAAGTTACCCACCTTAAAAAGGAGCCCCTACACTATACTAGAATCATATACTCCTGATGTAATGTATGATGGGAAAAAATCGGAGTTGTTTTTCCTCTGTCAGTGTGTTATGTATGTTTCAGCAAACAAGTAAATGCAGTAGACTACTTATAGTGTCCGCTTCCTTGATTATGTATGTATCACTCGAGAAGTCCCGATCTATAGGGGCACTTTGAGGTGCTTGTGACGGGAAATGACTGTAATCCGTGGTATTTTCTGTGGGTTTAGAGGTGTTGGAGGCAAGTCAAAATGTTCCATTGATAGACACGGTGACTGATGATTGAATGTCCAAGAGGTTATATAAACAGGACATGGTAGTCCATCTTCCACCTAGCAAACCCACGAGGACATCACATCATGGCCTTACAAGCCAGGGGCTCCGTTGGTGGCTGATGATAAACAATGTAACAATTTACGGGCATTTTTATGTCAGCAAATGTGCGTGTGTGTGACCTGCCGGACTCCATGGAACTAATCCATATATGTTTCATGAATGTGGGCACTACAGTACGAACACACATTCTTAGGTCTCCATCAATGCTATTAACCATATCTGTTATTACTGGCCGTCACTTTAAATATGTATCACACTGAGTAGTGCCCTCAGTGCATTACCAACGTCCTTACCATGACTCTCCCTTTAAATGTGTATTTAGGTTTAATTCGTTTATATCAGCATTTCTAATCACCAATATTGTTTCCATAACAACATACATTATGCCTTTGATAAATGAACTGTAACTACCTGTTAGCCTAAACAATCTCAAGGTCAGCAGACGTCTGCAAAGACGAACATGTCTGCTGCTTACCCTCCGTGTTCTATCGTAATCAGCAATGGCTACCTGCCTACCTCCTACACTTTTCCCATACATCAAAACCACACAAACCAATTGCAGGCATTCAATGTGTTTTACGATTATCAGATACACAATTATCTAAAATCAATATCCTATGTAGACCTAGTGTTAGCTAAGGTTAAAATTTAGGCATTATAAGGTCTTCCCCCGCAGAACGTGTCGATATTGCAAGCTGCCACTTTGTATGTTTATAATGGCTATCATTACGTATTCCACTGAGTTTAATGCCATCTACATGGATTATTGGTCTTTGTAGTTATATATCAGTTTATATTGCATTCATATAAAACATTTGAGCCGTATGCCTTATTTGTTATGTTTCTAGCTTGAACAAGGATCTGCTTCGAGTCGAATGGATATCACGAACTAAAACACAATAACCATCAAAATAATTATATTCTTTTTCTTATAGCATATCTGAATTATATGTTCCTGTGAATATGTAAGGTGGTGAAGAAGATATAATAGGTAATGGGTTATTGAGGGTAGAGGGAGGAAAACCCCTAATAATGTGACCTCCTGTAACCTATCACATATTAATGACATGTACACGGTCACCTGATGTCTGCGGAGGAGTTCCCACTCCTGCATGATATGCTGCACGACCCGGCACGGCACCTAGTCGGCTCCTGGCTCTGCTCCCATGCCTTCACCATCACTCCCAAGCAGTTCTCGATGGGGTTCGTCACATTCCTCCGCCAGCCAGTCCAGTAGCTCAATGGTCGGTTGCTCGGAAAACCATCGGCGAACGAGACCTGCTCTGTGGATAAGGTTGTTGTCCAAACACAAAATAAAAGAAAAACACAGAAATACAATGTATTTGTATATGGTTATCCTATACATTATATTGCGTCAGGTAATCACTGTCAGAGGGTTGTAAGTGACAAATAACAGCAATGTAAGTTAAGGCATGAGACACTAAAGGGAGCGGAAATTTTGAGTACCGGTCATTTCAAATTCCAATATAATTCAATGTAGGTTTCATACTCTCGATATTAATGAAATCTTATGATTGATGCTTCCCCTGCATTTATAAATGATATTAAACTTTTGGATAATAGTATCTCCAGCAAGGTTCATAATCGCAGTGTGAGTGATCTATCTAAAGTAAAACAATTTCTATGTAAAAATAGTGACCATAGTTGATAGTGTATTCAGATCCCACGAAAAATGGGATAGACAGCATTATTACCGATGGATGGTTGCAAGAATCAATTACCGTATTTGTTAGCCATAGATGACAGGAGAGTAGCGGTATATAATATTAAATATGTGGGACATGTCATGTGCAATGGGTGAGGACTGTGGTGTAATATATCGTAGATTTACGGGAATGATGGTGATGGGGGCGTGTTTGAACACACATGATGGAGGATAACGCTAACGGGGGGGTTGAGGAAGGAGGAACATATGAGATTGTTTGGTCATTCAGGGACGTAGTATTATTCAAGCTGTGATTTTTTTAACTTACCTGCATAAATACTATCCTTTTTTGGTTAGGATAGAGCCATGGCACGAACCGAGGATGGCATCACTTGCTCCAGTATCTCAATATACTTCTCTGCAGTGAAGCGCCCTTCAGTATCAGCCACTTTCCTATCCCATATAAATGAAGCCAACCCCAGATGTTGCAGGTGACGTGACCGCTTCTGGCGACTTCACAGATATTCTCCGGAGCGTATCTTGTCCCATTCGCGCGCCAGCAATGTTACCTCCCACATGTGCTGGATGAAAAGGTTTTCTAATCAGAGAATATAACCCATCCCCAAAACTGCATATCCTCGTGCATGTAGTGCTGTGCGAAGCGTTGCCTCTCCATTCGGTGTCGCTCGGTTTGTTTTTCTCTCTTGGCGGGATTACAATGATGCACTGTATTACAAACTGAAACTTGGGAGTTGCAGGTCGTCCCGAAAAGCTACAGCATTGGTCTTGGAATCCTCTGTTACTGCTGCAAGGATACGTTGATCTTCCTCACCTGTGGTTTTCTTAAGTGCACCTGATCTCGGACGATCTCGTAAATTCCCCTCCTCGAGCCAATCTCCTCCACCACCTGTAAACTGTACTCTGCGAAACGCCTAGTTCCAATGCTATATCGGGGGCGGACCCACCACCTTCCTTCTTGTCGATAATTCTACCTCTGTGAGTTAGGGTAAAGGTGGCCTAATTCCATTGATGACAAACTTGCTGCTGCTGTTGAATGTAAGGACTATTGATCGATTGGTTTTCTGGGCTTTACCCCTATCAATTGCCAGGGTCTAATACGTAAGCTACATCCACCAACCGAAAAATCTTCAACACCTTCGTGAGTTAAAGGTAATTCTAAGACCACATACATTCACTATACCATGTGGCCCCTCGTGATGTAAGGAATGGTGCCAAACCAATGAGATAAACCCCGTTCATAACTTGGTTTCCGAGTTCGTATGAACAACACTGTTTCAACCATTATTTGAAGCTAAGGCAGAGTTGGCGTGAGTGGGTCAGGAATTAAAGATGAGTTTGTGTATCACAATGAAGGTGTGTGTAGGAAAGTGAATATTGAGTGACAAGTTCGCTGCTACAGCCTAAGATACTTCGAGGTAAATGAGTACCGTAGATAAGGCTATCATTGATACTGACTAGTATGGTGATAATGGTGTCATTAAGCACTTTACTATTTCACAATCATTGCTGTTCTGTTCCCATTGTTAATATTTCCCTCACAACCCTTCAACCTTTATTCATTTCAGAACATCATTCTCCCCCACCCCCAACCCCAGGCCCTCGTCATGTTTCTCCCTCCCTCCTCCATCTATTGGTCTCCCCCCGAATTGCAGCCAGCGTCGAATGTAGTTTAGAAACATTTGTATTATTTACCCTTTATAATCAAGCGTTTAATAAAGTCATAAATCTAAATCATGACATTGAACTGGTCGCTGTCGAATGGACTCTATGTTCGGCACTCAACACTGTACGACAACTACGACGAACTTGCCAATGTATGATTTTACTACACGTACACAACGGACATTTTATACTTGAATTCTGATCCATGTGTTTTATTTCATCCTCCTCATATCTTATTACAATATGTAAGACTATTCATTTTTATCATCGCCGTAAGCGTACTGATTATAAACCTTCAGTACACGACATCTCATACTATGCAGTGTTACCAGATCTTCAACTTCCCTTACATCCGTCAACCCATTCGAACTCTCTGCAAACTTATTCGGCAGGCTGTACATCTACATACATTTCAGAAATGCCACATCACCCAATTTCACGATATAATTACGTCGTAAAAAGACCCAGTATTACGTAACGTTGCCCGCTAACTATGTACAAACAGAAGATAACAGCTAATACTGGCGCTGACCGCGGATAGCTGTTTACAGGAATGGGTAAACAGGGGTCATAATAGTAGATGACATGATGCCTTATCGCAATAAAAATAATTATGACGCAAAAATAGCACATCGTTACATAACGTTGCCCAGCCTCTACCGTGCAAACGTTAGGTAACGTCGCCCGCCTTAAATGGGTTACAGTGCCCCTGTCTTTATGAGCCCCTGCCGTTTCAAATGTTCTCTACATAACTGCTGCTGTTCCATGGCTTTACCTTACCCTTGACAAGAGAAAAGTAGGATGGAAAGTGCTACACTTTGCCTTAAGGCAAGTGCAAAACTATGCAGGCCCGGAGCATCTGGCTCGCTGATGGAAGCAAGAAACACACCATACCTGATGTCTCTCTCTCCTATCATTTCCTAATTCTCTCTCTCGGTTATTGCACAGCTTTTTTCATTTTTTCATTTATCCTTACTAACCTATTTATACACGAAAATACAGTTTTAATACTACTTTTAACTTAGCCAATGAATAACTGTAAATTACTTAGTCTCAGATGTAAGAACTGTCTGAAAGCAACAAGGATTATTTTGGGGGGTAACTGGCTATTAAATCTAAAAATCTTTCATAGAGAGCACTTTAGATATCATTTAATTTGGAACATCTGCAATCAATGACAGGACTCAGCACTGCCAGTCATCCTACAATAGCTTCACGGGAACAACTCTGTATCATCACTCTCTCCTGCAGTAGCTCCATGAGACCCAGTAATGCTGTTACTTTATATTCAATAAACTGAATGACCTCTTCTTTCCATGGTAGTCATAAGACCATTTTGTCCTGGTTTTCATATTTTGCCCCATCTTCCTCTTTCTCAAAAACATTTCCTTTGTACCTCCTGTGACTATCTTGGGTTGGCACCCAATATCTGTGAACATTGAGCTATGATGAGCTGGAAGTGATTATGTTCATGATATTAATCCGATGGCTGGTTTCTGATTGGTTAAGGGCAGTCCCAAAACAAGTGAGCCATTTTACTCACAATTCATTGGTTAGCAGGAGGTAAGTTACAGAGTTACACAGATACACAGACCCAAGGTCCAAGCAAGGTGATCTGCCCTTAACACACATGAGAGTTTCCTCAAAAACAGTAGAAGAAAAGGACAGCAAAGCAAAGTTCTCTCCCCACCCTCCACTCCCTCCGACAACATGCTCAGTGCAAAACAGGTAGAAGTGAAACACCCTGAAAGATTGATATGCCTGGAGAAAATTTTTATAAGAAAGACATAAGGTAGAATGAACATGAATAAGTCATGAATCCCACTGCTGATGACATGCATCCCTTCACATTGTGTCTTAAAACACAATAGTTAGGACCTCTCAACTTACCATGCCCATATTATTTCTGATGTTGAAGAATGATACAATAATTTTTACTTGTTCTCTCTAAGCTAGACACATGGGTTTATCAATGTTGGTATGTTACCACAGCATGGTCAGGGATAGATCAGTGGTTGAGAAGGTAGCATGATACACCAATGCACCATGATGACTGATACTGGAGAGTGACAAGTGACAATTAAGCTTAATTTCTAAGATATTAAGGATGTTGCTGTGAACCACATTTTCTAGGAATTTATTCCATGCATCAATAATGTTGGTAAAGAAATATCTTTTATGGTCCAGATTAACTCGGTGGACTCTAAGTTTTAGTCCATTTCCTCTCATTGGTAATTTTGGTAGCATTGTAAAGAAATTTTCAATATATGTTGTTAAATCCTTTAATTATTTGAAATTATTCTATCAACTTGCCATAGAGGTGCCTCTTGCTTAGGGAGAACAAGTTTAATTCTCACAGTCTCTCCTCAAATGGTTTGTTATGCAAGGAAGAAATCAATCTAGTTGCTCTTCACCGCACTGCTTCCAGTCTAAGAATATCCTTACTTGGGGGGGGAGAGAGAGAGAGAGAGAGAGAGAGAGAGAGAGAGAGAGAGAGAGAGAGAGAGAGAGAGGCAAAACTGCACTGCTTATTCAAGAAGTGGTCTAACTACACTTAGGTATAGTGGCAATATTACATCCTTGCTTTTGTATGTGAAGTTTCTGTAAATAAATCCTAACATCCTATTTGCTTTCTTGGCAGCTTCATTACAATGCTGGGAGAACTTGAAGTTGTTGGACACACTGAACTCTAGATTCCTCACACTATGGGCGTCCTTGGTTTATTGTCAAATTTCATGTTAAGGTTTCCTACTTGTTACAGCTTATATCTTTTTTTTTTTTTTTTTTTTTGCTTTGTCGCTGTCTCCCGCGTTTGCAAGGTAGCGCAAGGAAACAGACGAGAGAAATGGCCCAACCCACCCCCATACACATGTATATACATACACGTCCACACACGGAAATATACATACCTACACAGCTTTCCATGGTTTACCCCAGACGCTTCACATGCCCTGATTCAATCCACTGACAGCACGTCAATCCCGGTATACCACATCGATCCAATTCACTCTATTCCTTGCCCTCCTTTCACCCTCCTGCATGTTCAGGCCCCGATCACTCAAAATCTTTTTCACTCCATCTTTCCACCTCCAATTTGGTCTCCCACTTCTCCTCGTTCCCTCCACCTCCGCCACATATATCCTCTTGGTCAATCTTTCCTCACTCATCCTCTCCATGTGCCCAAACCATTTCAAAACACCCTCTTCTGCTCTCCCAACCACGCTCTTTTTATTTCCACACATCTCTCTTACCCTTACATTACTTACTTGATCAAACCACCTCACACCACACATTGTCCTCAAACATCTCATTTCCAGCACATCCACCCTCCTGCGCACAACTCTATCCATAGCCCACGCCTCGCAACCATACAACATTGTTGGAACCACTATTCCTTCAAACATACCCGTTTTTGCTTTCCGAGATAATGTTCTCGACTTCCACACATTCTTCAAGGCTCCCAGGATTTTCGCCCCCTCCCCCACCCTATGATCTACTTCCGCTTCCATGGTTCCATCCGCTGCCAGATCCACTCCCAGATATCTAAAACACTTTACTTCCTCCAGTTTTTCTCCATTCAAACGTACCTCCCAATTGACTTGACCCTCAACCCTACTGTACCTAATAACCTTGCTCTTATTCACATTTACTCTTAACTTTCTTCTCTCACACACTTTACCAAACTCAGTCACCAGCTTCTGCAGTTTCTCACATGAATCAGCCACCAGCGCTGTATCATCAGCGAACAACAACTGACTCACTTCCCAAGCTCTCTCATCCACAACAGACTTCATACTTGCCCCTCTTTCCAAAACTCTTGCATTCACCTCCCTAACAACCCCATCCATAAACAAATTAAACAACCATGGAGACATCATAAAACCCCTGCCGCAAACCTACATTCACTGAGAACCAATCACTTTCCTCTCTTCCTACACGTACACATGCCTTGCATCCTCGATAAAAACTTTTCACTGCTTCTAACAACTTGCCTCCCACACCATATATTCTTAATACCTTCCACAGAGCATCTCTGTCAACTCTATCATATGCCTTCTCCAGATCCATAAATGCTACATACAAATCCATTTGCTTTTCTAAGTATTTCTCACATACATTCTTCAAACACCTGATCCACACATCCTCTACCACTTCTGAAACGACACTGCTCTTCCCCAATCTGATGCTCTGTGCATACCTTCACCCTCTCAATCAATACCCTCCCATATAATTTACCAGGAATACTCAACAAACTTATACCTCTGAAATTTGAGCACTCACTCTTATCCCCTTTGCCTTTGTACAATGGCACTATGCACGCATTCCGCCAATCCTCAGGCACCTCACCATGAGTCATACATACATTAAATATCCTTACCAACCAGTCAATAATGCAGTCACCCCCTTTTTTAATAAATTCCACTGCAATACCATCCAAACCTGCTGCCTTGCCGGCTTTCATCTTTCACAAAGCTTTTACTACCTCTTCTCTGTTTATCCCTGGGGATAGGGGTGAAAGAATACTTCCCATGCATTCCTTGCGTGTCGTAGAAGGCGACTAGAGGGGACGGGAGCGGGGGGCCAGAAATCCTCCCCTCCTTGTATTTTTTAACTTTCTAAAATGGGAAACAGAAGAAGGAGTCACGCGGGGAGTGCTCATCCTCCTCGAAGGCTCAGATTGGGGTGTCTAAATGTGTGTGGATGTAACCAAGATGTGAAAAAAGGAGCTTATATCTATTGATGTTAAATGGCGTCTACAATTTTCCAGACCATTCAGTGATTTTATCTAGATACTCTTTTAATCTTAACCTATCTTCTTCACATAATATGGTATTGCCAATCTTTGTGTCACCTGCAAATTTGGATACTTAAGTTATTTAGCCCTACTTCAATATTACTGATATGAATAATGAAATGTATAGGCTCAAGTATAGATCCCTGGGGAATCCCACTTGTAATGGGTGACCAAGGTAATGATTCGCCATTCATTAAGACTCTCTTCTACCTATCACATAACAAGGCTTCTATCCAATATCCTATGCAACGAGTAATTCCCAAAGCCCGGACCTTATGCATCAATATAATGTGGGGGACTTTTTCAAATGCTTTCTGGAAATTTAGAAATATGATATCTATTAATTTTTGTCTTGTCATGTGTACTGAAAAATTTGTGATAAGATTCTAGGGGGTTTGTAAGGCATGATCTGCACCTTCTAAAACCATGACATGTATTATTGATCAGACTATGTTGTTACATGTAGAATATGATCTTATCTCTGATAATCAACTCCAAAAGTTTACCTATAATTGATGTAAGGCTAATGGGACACTAATTGCCAGCAGTTTGCAGCTTCTCTTTCTGTACATAGAAGTGACGTCAGCCAGCCTGTCCAGTCCTGAGGCACTATTCCATCCCATCCTGGAGAGATTTACTTAGAATATAGATTAACAATCCCTCAGTTTAGTTTTTGACATTTTTATATTACTCATGGATAGAAATGATCAGGACCTGGGTTTTTATGCCTTATATTTTCTATCAGTGATGGTAAATTCTGGTATCGTGAGTTCTGTTCGTCACCATCTCAGAATTTAAGTCATTGCTTTCTAGGGTAAAAACAGATCTAAAAACTTAATCAGTGTTGATGCTATGCTTTTATAGTCTACAATAGGTTCCACAACCTTGTTTACTACAAGTTCAACTTCTTATTATTGATATGTCATTAAACTTTTAGGATCTCTATCACTATCTCTTACAATACTCACTTCATATTCTCTGCTGGTTTGTTTGATAAGACTTTTCATGTATCTTCTGATTGTATTACAATATTTGGGTCATTGTCTGATTTCTTAAGCTTGTAGACTTTATTTATGTAATATCTTGGGAGTGCCTTTCAGGCTTATTGTCAATTTCAGTGTTTCTGTCATGCATGGAAATGAATGCAACTTGATGGTGCATAAACTGACTCTTAAAACTGGCCCTGAATTCCTCTGGGCATGAACCAACAAGGGTGAGACTCTAATGCATCACACAACCCATTAGTTGATGTATGTAATGAAAATTGAAAAACTTTTCTTTACAATGTAGTTTTCTCTGGGCATGGGATACATTCTCCTACACTTCCTTATTGGAAATACTAAGGCTTGAAGGACCTGGCTTAGAGAATGGATCTCATGTTTACAGAACACCAACTCAGACATAAGTGTTTCAATTTTCAATAACTACATTTCCTAGTCGCATATTATTTTTGCCATTTTCAATTGCCGTCGCATTTCTTTTATTCCTTGTTTATGAGAGTAATACTTCTGTTTTTCGGCTCTGCTCCATGTTCTGTATCACTTTTCCTTCTGTGGGATTCCATCTGCTAAGATCTTTGTCAGTATTATTTACTTTCTTTCAAATCTTCTACCTTTTTATTTGTTATTGCTAATCTTTTCTTATTTAACTCTTTTTTTTTTTTTGCTCATTCACTGCTTCTTCTTTTATATTTTCATTTTTCATCTTTTAAGTAGTAATAATACATTGTGTTGGGGTTTATTTTAATTCTTAAGAAAGTATCATCCAGTTCTGTATTTCCAGTTATAATATCAATCTTTCCCTTTCTTTAATACATGTTTGCTACTTCCTGTGAAAGCAAGTTAGCACCCAGAACATATGACTGAACTGTAGAGAATAAAAGATCCTTATTTGGTTCTTTTTTCAGTTCTTTCACTTGGAAAGTCATATAGGAGAGCAAGATTTCTAGCTCTTCTTAGTTGCCTCCCTGGTATCCAGTTGTTGCTTAGTCCACTTGTTTTCCATTACTGTATCTATTTTCAGCCATTTCCATATAAGTTGTAGTTATTACTGTACTACAGTATTGTGACTTGAGATGCTCGTTTTATTAACACTAATGTTTGTGAGGAGCACTATTTGTAAAAATATATTAATCCTATTATTGTCTTGTTGGTTCATAGCTTACTTGAACTAGGCTATATGTCTCACATATATGTATCAACTTTTTGGATTGGTCCCCTTTCATCTGTTGATCCATTATCTACTGTTTTATATCTGTGTTAATATCCATAATCTGCTCCTCTTTCTTCCCATTTCATGAAATGAAAATGAAGATCTCCAGATCATGCAACTATTGGTTCTGGCTTACTTGAGCTTTTCAAGAGCTCACAACTTTTTTTTATCAATTCCATTAAATTCTAGCTGTTTTAGGTGGGCTGCATGTCTCCATTAAAGTTATGGTAGGAATCCTCATTTCGATTAATTCACGCTTTTTATGACTTACCATAACTTTATTACCTACTTTCCTCTATATGTAAGGTGCACACAGACTGTTACCACACCTTGTTGAATCATGACTCTGTCCGCTTGGAAAGTTTAATTTTTCTATGAATGCTTCATTCTGTATTTTCTCATGAAGCTTTTTTCCTTTCATAGTAATAAGGATTACGTTACCATCTTTAGTATATTCATTACAGTAGTTAATTCTCATCACATTTTCATTTATCAACCTTTGTACTGTACCTATATCTCTGATGCCTGTTCCTCCAAAACTTACTCAAAGAGGTGGCTATGGCACAATAATGCAGTGTCTCCAGAGGTTAATGTTGCTACTGAGACTGCCTCTACCTTAAGGTTTGCTTGATGTTTTAACTTACTACTTCTACCTAAAGTTTCTACCTAACCTAATGCTCCTGCCTAATGTTCCTACCTGCTGCTTCTAACTATTTCTCCTAACACTTTGCAAAAAGGCAGGGATACTGAATAATGCTCTGCAGAAAAATCATGAGTTACAATGAACGAATTGTGTGAGTTAAGTGTTGTCAAGTCTTAAGTGTGGCAAGGAGAGACTGTATGTTTGTAAACAGAATGCCACCAGTCCACTTATGGGTTAGGGAGAAAGAAAGGACAGCTAACTGGGTCAGAGAAGTGCATCTTGACAACTACTGAAGTGCTGGCTCACTATGCAGCCATCATCAAGCCTTCCAATACCTAGGCAGATAGTACCAATAATGTGTCTCCTGGTCAGTGGCTGCCTCCTAAATACTACCTACCATGTATATCACCTTTCAGGGTTTCTCATGTCTGTATCTACCAGGTCCTTGCCATTTCCATAAGCACCTCTGCTAAAAAATGGTCTGGGTCTACACTTTCACTTATATCTTCATGTGGGTTTTAACCTAAGCTATAATGCTTCATTGTCTACAAGAGAGCTCCCTTTAATCTGCTTTCATTATTTCTGTGAGCTCTTAGTTCCATCTCCGTTTACTTGAATTTTCAATCACTCTCTACTTTCCATTTTCATCCTTACCATAAATTCTTTAGTTGCACCTCTGCCTCCATTCTTGTTCATCATTCTTTCCATAATCATTGGGATGCCTCCATTTGATGAAATTTGAATTCACTCTTGGTTTTGTGTTAATCTTAATTCTGAATCTTTTATTATTTCCAAGATTTCTGTAGGCTGTACATATTTACAACTATCACCTCATTTACATATGTTTGTCAAAATATCTACTTCTCAAAGTCTGAATTTACAATTATCTTGTCTTCTACTGCCCTTTGACATACAAGATGTTCATTTCCCCATTTCAAAAACACCCCTGATGATAATGTTTACATACCTTTCCCTTAGATTCCTTTTATTTCAATTTCAGCTATTTCTGTTTCTTGCTCTCTATCTTTGTTAACTGCTTTTCTTTTCTCTTAGTCTGTTTGACTTGATTTTATTTTCTAGTTTCTTGTTTTATATCATTTCATCTTCACTCTTCTTTCTTTGTGATTCCCCATATACCTCCTGTTCTGTTCCATCACTAAGGAGGAATGGAGAGATGGAGACTTTGGGGTACTGGAGCCTTAACGTTCAGAGTAGCAGTAGGGCTTCATTAGATGAAATGAGGTGGAGCAATGGGGTATATAATGGATGATGTGCTCTTAGTGAGCTTAACCAGGGTGTATGATGCAACAACAGTAAACCCTAGAGTAGTCTTTTGGGCATGACTGTAGCTGGTAGTTACATGACATACATAAGGGCTGGAGATTGGATGTGTGCAAATGAGGCCATTGTTCAATTTTTCAAGATGTTACCTCAATAAAGCAGGAAACGCAATAGAGTTTGAAAAAATCATAATTTCCTTTCTCATTTCAGAGAAGTACCAGAAACAAATGAACAGTCTCAATTGCTTACGACCAATCTTTACCAGTTATGTATTATGTTTTAAACCAAAGAGTAGCATCCAATATCAAGTTCCATTAACTATTATTTGGCTTACCCTAATCAAATAATTACAGTTTCTCATAAGAAACATTTACAACTTGGATTCTAACAAAATCTTGTTAATCAGTTTTTTTCTGAAGGATTTCTGGTCTGTAAATTCTGTTTTACTGTTTTCTAATACTGTATACCAAATTTTTTGTTTCAACAAAAATTCTTGCACTGCAGCACAGTACCTACATTCTACCAAATCATAGATTAGTGCTCTAAATGACATTATTCATATTTTGCCATCTTACATAATTTTGTGATGCAATATTTCTGTAATCAGAGGTTCTGTACATCCTTCAAGTCATGGATACTTTTTCTCCAAACTAGAAAAATAAATATCAGGGCAATTTGAAAATCATATAAAAGCAAAAACTTGTATCTAAAGTCCTAAATACTTCATTGTAGTATCAATCTTTCCTATGTTAAGTACCTCAAGTTCTTGGATTATGTGATTTCTATGTATGAGTTTTGGGAATACAGTTTTTTGCTCATATTGCCTCATCCTTTAACCTTATATATATATATATATATTATTATATTATTATATTTTGCTTTGTCGCTGTCTCCCGCGTTTGCGAGGTAGCGCAAGGAAACAGACGAAATAAACGGCCCAACCCAGCCCCATACACATGTATATACATACACATCCCCACACGCAAATATACATACCCATACATCTCAATGTACACATATATATACACACACAGACATATACATATATACACATGCACACAATTCACACAGTCTGCCTTTATTCATTCCCATCGCCACCTCGCCACACATGGAATAACATCCCCCTCTCCCTCATGTGTGCGAGGTAGTGCCAGGAAAAGACAACAAAGGCCCAACTCGTTCACACTCAGTCTCTAGCTGTCATGCAATAATGCCCAAAACCACACCTCCCCTCCACATCCAGGCCCCACAGAACCCCCCATGGCCCACCCCAGACGCTTCACATGCCCTGATTCAATCCATTGATAGCACGTCGACCCTGGTATACCACATCGACATGATTCACTCTATTCCTTGCCCGCCTTTCACCCTCCTGCATGTTCAGGCCCCGATCACTCAAAATCTTTTTCACTCCATCTTTCCACCTCCAATTTGGTCTCCCACTTCTCGTTCCCTCCACCTCCAACACATATATCCTCTTGGTCAATCTTTCCTCACTCATTCTCTCCATGTGCCCAAACCATTTCAAAACACCCTCTTCTGCTCTCTCAACCACGCTCTTCTTATTTCCACACATCTCTCTTACCCTTACGTTACTTACTCGATCAAACCACCTCACACCACATATTGTCCTCAAACATCTCATTTCCACCACATCCACCCTCCTGCGCACAACTTTATCCATAGCCCACGCCTCGCAACCATACAACATTGTTGGAACCACTATTCCTTCAAACATAGCCATTTTTTGCTTTCGGAGATAATGTTCTCGACTTCCACACATTCTTCAAGGCTCCCAGGATTTTCGCCACCTCCCCTACCCTATGATTCACTTCCGCTTCCATGGTTCCATCCGCTGCCAGATCAAATCCCACACATCTAAAACACTTTACTTCCTCCAGTTTTTCTCCAATCAAACTTACCTCCCAATTGATTTGACTCTCAACCCTACTGTACCTAATAACCTTGCTCTTATTCACATTTACTTTTAACTTTCTTCTCTCACACACTTTACCAAACTCAGTCACCAGCTTCTGCAGTTTCTCACATGAATCAGCCATCAGTGCTGTATCATCAGCGAACAACAACTGACTCACTTTCCAAGCTCTCTCATTCCCAACAGACTGCATACTTGCCCCTTTCCAAAACTCTTGCATTCACCTCCCTAACAACCCCATCCATAAACAAATTAAAACACCATAGAGACATCACACACCCCTGCCGCAATCCTACATTCCCTGAGAACCAATCACTTTCCTCTCTTCCTACATGTACACATGCCTTACATCCTCGATAAAAACTTTCCACTGCTTCTAACAACTTGCCTCCCACACCATATATTTTTAGTACCTTCCACAGAGCATCTCTATCAACTCTATCACATGCCTTCTCCAGATCCATAAATGCTACATACAAATCCATTTGTATATATATATATATATATATATATATATATATATATATATATATATATATATATATATATATATATATATATATTTTTTTTTCTTTTAAACTATTCGCCATTTCCCGCGTAGCGAGGTAGCGCTAAGAACAGAGCACTGGGCCTTTTTTGGAATATCCTCACCTGGCCCCCTCTGTTCCTTCTTTGGGAAAATTAAAAAAAAAAAATGAGAGGGGAGGATTTCCAGCCCCCCGCTCCCTCCCCTTTTAGTCACCTTCTACGACACGCAGGGAATACGTGGGAAGTATTCTTAATCCCCTATCCCCAGGGATAAGATACATATATATATATATATATATATATCTTTTCTTTTCTTTCAAACTATTCGCCATTTCCCGCATTAGCGAGGTAGCGTTAAGAACAGAGGACTGGGCCTTTGAGGGAATACCCTCACCTGGCCCAATTCTCTGTTCCTTCTTTTGGAAAATTGAAAAAAAAAAAAAAAAAAAAAACGAGAGGGGAGGATTTCCAGCCCCCCGCTCCCTCCCCTTTTAGTCGCCTTCTACGACAAGCAGGGAATACGTGGGAAGTATTCTTAATCCCCTATCCCCAGGGATAATATATATATATATATATATATATATATATATATATATATATATATATATATATATATATATATATATATATAAATATATATATATATATATATATATATATATATATATATATATATATATATATATATATATATATATATTTTTCCGCTGTCTCCCGCGTTTGCGAGGTAGCGCAAGGAAACAGACGAAAGAAATGGCCCAAACCACCCCCATACACATGTATATACATACGTCCACACACGCAAATATGCATACCTACACAGCTTTCCATGGTTTACCCCAGACGCTTCACATGCCTTGATTCAATCCACTGACAGCACGTCAACCCCGGTATACCACATCGCTCCAATTCACTCTATTCCTTGCCCTCCTTTCACCCTCCTGCATGTTCAGGCCCCGATCACACAAAATCTTTTTCACTCCATCTTTCCACCTCCAATTTGGTCTCCCTCTTTTCCTCGTTCCCTCCACCTCCGACACATATATCCTCTTGGTCAATCTTTCCTCACTCATTCTCTCCATGTGCCCAAACCATTTCAAAACACCCTCTTCTGCTCTCTCAACCACGCTCTTTTTATTTCCACACATCTCTCTTACCCTTACGTTACTTACTCGATCAAACCACCTCACACCACACATTGTCCTCAAACATCTCATTTCCAGCACATCCACCCTCCTGCGCACAACTCTATCCATAGCCCACGCCTCGCAACCATACAACCATATATATATATATATATATATATATATATATATATATATATATATATATATATATATATATATATATATATTTCTTTCATGCTATTCGCCATTTCCCGCGTTAGAATCAGCCACCAGCGCTGTATCATCAGCGAACAACAACTGACTCACTTCCCAAGCTCTCTCATCCACAACAGACTGCATACTTGCCCCTCTTTCCAAAACTCTTGCATTCACTTCCCTAACAATCCCATCACTTCCCTAACAACCCCATCCATAAACAAATTAAACAACCGTGGAGACATCACACACCCCCGCCGCAAACCTACATTGACTGAGAACCAATCACTTTCCTCTCTTCCTACACGTACACATGCCTTACATCCTCGATAAAAACTTTTCACTGCTTGTAACAACTTGTCTCCCACACCATATATTCTTAGTACCTGCCACAGAGCATCTCAATCAACTCTATCATATGCCTTCTCCAGATCCATAAATGATACATATAAATCCATTTGCTTTTCTAAGTATTTCTCACATTCATTCTTCAAAGCAAACACCTGATCCACACATCCTCTACCACTTCTGAAACCACACTGCTCTTCCCCATTCTGATGCTCTGTACATGCCTTCACCCACTCAATCACTACCCTCCCATATAATTTACCAGGAATACTCAACAAACTTATAGCTCTGTAATTTGAGCACTCACCTTTATCCCCTTTGCCTTTGTACAATGGCGCTATGTAAGCATTGCGCCAATCCTCAGGCACCTCACCATGAATCATACATACATTAAATAACCTTACCAACCAGTCAACAATACAGTCGCCCCCTTTTTTAATAAATTCCACTGCAATACCATCTAACCCCACTGCCTTGCCGGCTTTCATCTTCCGCAAAGCTTTTACTACCTCTTCTCTGTTTACCAAATCATCCTCCCTAGCCCTCTCACTTTGCACACCATCTCGACCAAAACACCCTATATCTACCACTCTGTCATCAAACACATTCAACAAACCTTCAAAATACTCACTCCATCTTCTCACATCACCACTACTTGTTATCACCTCCCCATTAGCCCCCTTCACTTTAGTTCCCATTTGCTCCCTTGTCTTACGCACTTTATTTACCTCCTTCCAGAACATCTTTTATTCTCCTTAAAATTTAAAGATACTCCCTCACCCCAACTCTCATTTGCCCTCTTTTTCACCTCTTGCACCTTTCTCTTGACCTCTTACCTCTTTCTTTTATACATCTCCCACTCATTTGCATTATTTCCTTGCAAAAATTGTCCAAATGCCTCTCTCTTCTCTTTCACTAATAATCTTACTTCTTCATCCCACCACTCACTACCCTTTCTAATCTGCCCACCTCCCACACTTCTCATGCCACATACATCTTTTGCGCAAGCCATCACTGCTTCCCTAAATACATCCCATTCCTCCCCCACTTCCCTTACCTCCTTTGTTCTCACCTTTTTCCATTCTGTACTCAGTCTCTCCTGGTACTTCCTCACACAAGTCTCCTTCCCAAACTCACTTACTCTCACCACTCTCCTCATGCCAACATTCTCTCTTCTTTCCTAAAAACCTCTACAAATCTTCACCTTCGTCTCCACAAGATAATGATCAGACATCCCTCCAGTTGCACCTCTTAGCACATTAACATCCAAAAGTCTCTCTTTCGCGTGCCTATCAATTAACATGTAATCCAATAACGCTCTCTGGCCATCTCTCCTACTTACATACGTATACTTATGTATATCTCTCTTTTTAAACCAGGTATTCCCAATCAACAGTCCTTTTTCAGCACATAAATCTACAAGCTCTTCACCATTTCCATTTACAACACTGAACACCCCATGTATACCAATTATTCCCTCAACTGCCACATTACTCACCTTTGCATTCAAATCACCCATCACTATAACCCGGTCTCATGCATCAAAACCACTAACACACTCATTCAGCTGCTCCCAAAACACTTGCCTCTCATGATCTTTCTTCTCGTCCCCAGGTGCATATGCACCAATAATCACCCATTTCTCTCCATCAACTTTCAGTTTTACCCATATCAATCTAGAGTTTACTTTCTTACACTCTATCACATACTCCCACCACTCCTGTTTCAGGAGTAGTGCTACTCCTTCCCTTGCTCTTCTCCTCTCACTAACCCTTGACTTTACTCCCAAGACATTCCCAAACCACTCTTCCCCTTTGCCCTTGAGCTTCGTTTCACTCAGAGTCGAAACATCCAGGTTCCTTTCCTCAAACATACTACCTATCTCTCCTTTTTTCTCATCTTGGTTACATCCACACACATTTAGACACCCCAATCTGAGCATTCGAAGAGGATGAGCACTCTCCGCTTTACTCCTTCTTCTGTTTCCCCTTTTAGAAAGTTAAAATAGAAGGAGGGGAGGGTTTCTAGCCCCCCGCTCCTGTCCCCTTTAGTCGCCTTGTATATATCTCTGGGGATATATTTAACCTTATATATATATATATATATATATATATATATATATATATATATATATATATATATATATATATATATATATATATATATCCCTGGGAATAGGGGAGATAGAATACTTCCCACACATTTCTCACGTGTCGTAAAAGGCGACTAAAGGGGACGGGAGCGGGGGACTGGAAACCCTCCCCTCCTTGTATTTTAACTTTCTAAAAGGGAAAACAGAAGAAGGAGCCACGTGGGGAGTGCTCATCCTTCTCGAAGCCTCAGATTGGGGTGTCTAAATGTGTGCGGATGTAACCAAGATGAGAAAAAGGAGAGATAGGTAGTACGTTTGAGGAAAGGAACCCGGATGTTTTGGCTCTGAGTGAAATGAAGTTCAAGGGGAAAGGGGAAGAGTGGTTTGGGAATGTCTTGGAAGTATAGTCAGGGGTTAGTGAGAGGACAAGAGCAAGGGAAGGAGTAGCACTACTCCTGAAACAAGAGTGGTGGGAGTATGAGATAGAGTGTAAGAAAGTAAACTCTAGATTGATATGGGTAAAACTGAAAGTGGATGGAGAGAGATGGGTGATTATTGGTGCATATGCACCTTGGCATGAGAAGAAAGATCATGAGAGGCAAGTGTTTTGGGAGCAGATGAGTGAGTGTGTTAGTAGTTTTGATGCACGAGATCAGGTAATAGTGATGGGTGATTTGAATGCAAGGGATGAGTAACATGCCAACTGAGGGAATAATTGGTGTACATGGGGTGTTCAGTGTTGTAAATGGAAATGGTGAAGAGCTTGTAGATTTATGTGCTGAAAAAGGACTGGTGATTGGAAATACTTGGTTTAAAAAGAGATATACATACGTATACATATGTAAGTAGGAGAGATGGCCAGAGAGCGTTATTGGATCACGTGTTAATTGATAGGCACGCGAAAGAGAGACTTTCGGAAGTTAATGTGCTGAGAGGTGCAACCGGAGGGATGTCTGATCATTATCTTGTGGAGACGAAGGTGAAGATTTGTAGAGGTTTTCAGGAAAGAAGAGAGAATGTTGGCGTGAGGAGAGTGGTGAGAGTAAGTGAGCTTGGGAAGGAGACTTGTGTGAGGAAGTACCAGGAGAGACTGAGTACAGAAAGGAGAAAAGTGAGAACAAAGGAGGCAAGGGGAGTGGGAGAGGAATGGGATGTATTTAGGGAAGCAGTGATGGCTTGCGCAAAAGATGCTTGTGGAGGCGAAGGTGAAGAATCGTAGAGGTTTTCAGAAAAGAAGAGAGAATGTTGGGGTGAAGAGAGTGGTAAGAGTAAGTGAGCTTGGGAAGGAGACTTGTGTAAAGAAGTACCAGGAAAGACTGAGTACAGAAAGGAGAAAAGTGAGAACAAATAAGGTATGGGGAGCGGGAGAGGAATGGGATGTATTTAGGGAAGCAGTGATGGCTTGTGCAAAAGATGCTTGTGGCATGAGAAGCGTGGGGGGTGGGCAGATTAGAAAGGGTAGTGAGTGGAGGGATGAAGAAGTAAGATTATTAGTGAAAGAGAGGCATTTGGACGATTTTTGCAGGGAAATAATGCAAATGAATGGGAGATGTATAACTGAAAGAGGCAGGAGGTGAAGAGAAATGTGTAAGAGGTGAAAAAGAGGGCAAATGAGAGTTGGGGTGAGAGAGTATCATTAAATCTTAGGGAGAATAAAAAGATGTTTTGGAAGTAGGTAAATAAAGTGCGTAAGACAAGGGAACAAATGGGAACTTCAGTGAAGGTGGCTCATGGGGAGGGGAAAACAGGTAGTGGTGATGTGAGAAGGAGATGGAGTGAGTATTTTGAAGGTTTGTTGAATGTGCTTGATGATAGAGTGGCAGATATAGGGTGTTTTGGTTGAGGTGGTGTGCAAAGTGAGAGGGTTAGGGAGAATGATTTGATAAACAGAGAAGAGGTAATAAAAGCTTTGTAGAAGATGAAAGCCAGCAAGGCAGCGGGTTTGGATGGTATTACAGTAGAATTTATCAAAAAAGGAGGTGACTGTATTGTTGACTGGTTGGTAAGGATATTTAATGTATGTATGACTCATGGTGAGGTGCCTGAGTATTGGCGGAATGCTCGCATAGTGCCATTGTACAAAGGCAAAGGGGATAAAAGTGAGTGCTCAAATTACAGAGGTATAAGTTTGTTGAGTATTCCTGGGAAATTATATGGGAGGGTATTGATTGAGAGGGTGAAGGCATTTAAAGAGCATCAGATTGGGGAAGAGCAGTGTAGTTTCAGAAGTGGTAGAGGATGTGTGGATCAGGTGTTAGCTTTGAAGAATGTATGTGAGAAATACTTAGAAAAGCAAATGGATTTGTATGTAGCATTTATGGATCTGGAGAAGGCTTATGATAGAGTTGATAGAGATGCTCTGTGGAAGGTATTAAGAATATATGGTGTGAGAGGCAAGTTGTTAGAAGCAGTGAAAAGTTTTTATCAAGGATGTAAGGCATGTGTACGTGTAGGAAGAGAGGAAAGTGATTGGTTCTCAGTGAATGTAGGTTTGCGGCAGGGGTGTGTTATGTCTCCATGGTTGTTTAATTTGTTTATGGATGGGGTTGTTAGGGAGGTGAATGCAAGAGTTTTTGAAAGAGGGGCAAGTATGCAGTCTGTTGTGGATGAGAGAGCTTGGGAAGTGAGTCAGTTGTTGTTCGCTGTTGATACAGCGTTGGTAGCTGATTCGTGTGAAAAACTACAGAAGCTGGTGACTGAGTTTGGTAAAGTGTGTGAAAGAACAAAGTTGAGAGTAAATGTGAATAAGAGCAAGGTTATTAGGTACAGTAGGGTTGAGGGAGAAGTCAATTGGGAGGTAAGTTTGAATGGAGAAAAACTGGAGGAAGTGAAGTGTTTTAGATATCTGGAGTGGATTTGGCAGTGGATGGAACCATGGAAGCAGAAGTGAATCATAGGGTGGGGGCAAAAGTTCTGGGAGCATTGAAGAATGTGAGGAGGTCAAGAACATTATCTGGAATATGTGAGGAGGTCAAGAACATTATCTCGAGTATGTGAGGAGGTCAAGAACATTATCTCGGAAAGTAAAAATGGGTATGTTTGAAGGAATAGTGGTTCCAACAATGTTATATGGTTGCGAGGCATTGGCTATGGATAGAGTTGTGCAGAGGAGGGTAGATGTGCTGGAAATGAGATGTTTGAAGACAATATGTGGTGTGAGGTGGTTTGATCAAGTAAGTAATAATAGGGTAAGAGAGATGTGTGATAATAAAAAGAGTGTGGTTGAGAGAGCAGAAGAGGGTGTTTTGAAATGGTTTGGTAACATGGAGAGAATGAGTGAGGAAAGATTGACCAAGAGGATATATGTGTCGGAGGTGGAGGGAACGAGGAGAAGTGGGAGACCAAATTGGAGGTGGAAAGATGGAGTGAAAAAGATTTTGAGTGATCGGGGCCTGAACATGCAGGAGGGTGAAGGCATGCAAGGAATAGAGTGAATGGAACGATGTGGTATAACGGGGTTGACGTGCTGTCACTGGATTGAACCAGGGCATGTGAAGTGTCTGGGGTAAACCATGAAAAGTTCTGTGGGGCCTGGATGTGGAAAGGGAGCTGTGGTTTCGGTGCATTATTACATGACAGCTAGAGACTGAGTGTGAACGAATGTGGCCTTTGTTTTCTTTTCCTAGTGCTACCTCACGCACATGAGGGGGGAGGGGGTTGTTATTTCATGTGTGGCGGGGTGGTGATGGGAATGAATAAAGTCAGACAGTATGAATTATGTTCATGTGTATATATGTATATGTCTGCATGTGTATATACTTGTATACGTTGAGATATATAGGTATGTATATGTGCGTGTGTGGACGTTTATGTATATACATGTGTATGTGGGTGGGTTGGGCCATTCTTTCATCTGTTTCCTTGCACTACCTCTCTAACGTGAGACAGCAACAAAGCAAAACAAATAAATAAATATATATATATTTCTTTCTTTCATACTATTTACCATTTCCTGCGTTAGCGAGGTAGCGTTAAGAACAGAGGATTGGGCCTTAGAGGGAATATCCTCACCTGGCCTCCTTCTCTTGGAAAATTAAAAAAAACAAGAGGGGAGGATTTCCAGCCCCTGCTCCCCTATCCCCAGGGACACCTCCATGTATATATAAATGTATGTATATATTTATTTATTTATTTTGCTTTGTCGCTGTCTCCCGCGTTAGCAAGGTAGCGTAAGGAAACAGACGAAAGAATGGCCCAACCTACCCACATACACATGTATATACATACACGTCCACACAAGCAAATATACATACATATACATCTCAACATATACATATATATACACACACAGACATATACATATATACACATGTACATAATTCACACTATGCCTTTACTCATTCCAATCGCCACCCCGCCACACATGAAATAACAACCCCCTCCCCCCTTATGGGCGTGAGGAAGTGCTAGGAAAAGACAACAAAGGCCACATTCGTTCACATTCAGTCTCTAGCTGTCATGTACTAATGCACCGAAACCACAGCTCCCTTTCCACATCCAGGCCCCGTAGAACTTTCCATGGTTTACCCCAGATGCTTCACATGCCCTGATTCAATCCATTGACAGCACGTCAACCCCGGTATACCACATCATTCCAGTTCACTCTATTCCTTTCACGCCTTTCACCCTCCTGCATGTTCAGGCCCCGATCACTCAAAATCTTTTTCACTCCATCTTTCCACTCCATCTTTCCACCTCCAATTTGGTCTCCCACTTCTCGTTCCCTCCACCTCTGACACATATATCCTCTTGGTCAATCTTTCCTCACTCATTCTCTCCATGTGACCAAACCATTTCAAAACACCCTCTTCTGCTCTCTCAACCACACTCTTTTTATTACCACACATATCTCTTACCGTATTATTAATTACTCGATCAAACCACCTCAAACCACATATTATCCTCAAACATCTCATTTCCTCAACATCCACCCTCCTCTGCACAACTCTATCTATAGCCCATGCCTCGCAACCATATAACATTGTTGGAACCACTATTCCTTCAAACATATCCATTGTTGTTTTCCGAGGTAATGTTCTCGACTTCCTCACATTCTTCAACACTCCCAGAACTTTCGCTCCCTCCCCCACCCAATGATTCACTTCCGCTTCCAAGGTTCCATCAGCTGCCAAGTCCACTCCCAGATATCTAAAACACTTCACTTCCTCCAGTTTTTCTCCAATCAAACTTACCTCCCAATTGACTTTACCCTCAACCCTATTGTACCTAATAACCTTGCTCTTATTCACATTCACTCTCAGCTTTCTTTTTTCACACAATTTACCAAACTCAGTCACCAGCTTCTGCAGTTTCTCACACAAATCAGCCACCAGCACTGTATCATCAGCGAACAACAACTGACTCACTTCCCAAGCTCTCTCACCCACAACAGACTGCATACTTGCCCCTCTTTCCAAAACTCTTGCATTCACCTCCCCAACAACGCTATCCATAAACAAATTAAACAACCATAGAGACATAACACACCCCTGCCGCAAACCTACATTCACTGAGAACCAATCACTTTCCTCTCTTCCTACACGTACACATGCCTTACATCCTTGATAGAAACTTTTCACAGCTTCTAACAACTTGCCTCCCACACCACATATTCTTAATACCTTCCACAGAGCATCTCTATCAACTCTATCATATGCCTTCTCCAAGATCCATACATGCTACATACAAATTTATTTGCTTTTCTAAGTATTTCTCACATACATTCTTCAAAGCAAACTCCTAGTCCACACATCCTCTACCACTTCTGAAACCACACTGTTCTTCCCCAATCTGATGCTCTGTACATGCATTCACCCTCTCAATCAATACCCTCCCATATAATTTACCAGGAATACTCAACAAACTTATATCTCTGTAATTTGAGCACTCACTTTTATCCCCTTTGCCTTTGTACAATGGCACTATGCATGCATTCCACCAATCCTCAGGCACCTCACCATGAGTAATACATACATTAAATAACCTTACCAACAAGTCAACAATACAGCCACCCCCTTTTTTAATAAATTCCACTGCAATACCATCCAAACCCGCCGCCTTGCCGGCTTTCATCTTCCGCAAAGCTTTGACTACCTCTTCTCTGTTTACCAAATCATTTTCCCTAACCCTCTCACTTTGAACACCACCTCGACCAAAACACCCTATATCTGCCACTCTATTATCAAACATCTTCAATAAACCTTCAAAATACTCACTCCATCTCCTTCTTACATCACTAATTCTTGTTATCACCTCCCCATTAGCCCCCTTCAGTGAAGTTCCCATTTGTTCTCTTGTCTTACACACTTTATTTACCTCCTTCCAAAACATCTTTTTATTCTCCCTAAAATTTAAAGATACTTTCTCACCCTAACTCTTATTTGTCCTCTTTTTCACCTCTTGCACCTTTCTCTTGATGTCTTGCATCCTTCTTTTATACATCTCCCAGTCTTTGCTCCAAAGTATGTATGCACACACACACACCACCCTAAGACAGGTACCCATTTCTCAACCAGCCCTAAGAGGAGGATGAACACTTGGGTTGGCTGAAGAATGACTACCAAACCTAGGATTCAAAGCCATGCAGAGCCACAATTTGAAGTCACAAAACTTTCTCTGACTTTAAATTAGGATGATGGAAGTACAATTTCAATAACATGACTTTCTCTCGGGATCATGTAAATAGAAGTACAGCCACAAAGTTTGTATTTATGTATTTAATTTATTTTGCTTTGTCGCTGTCTCCCGTGTTAGCGAGGTAGCGCAAGGAAACAGATGAAAGAATGGCCCAACCTACCCACATACACATCTATATACATACACATCCACACATGCAAAAATATATACCTATACATCTCAATGTATACATATATGTATACACACACAGACATATACATATATACACATGTACATAAAGCATACTGTCTGCCTTTGTTCATTCCCATTGCCACCCCGCCACACATGGAATAACAACCCCCTCCCCCCTCATGTGTGCGAGGTAGTGCTAGGAAAAGACAACAAAGGCCCCATTCATTCACACTCAGTCTCTAGCTGTCATGTAATAATGCACCGAAACCACAGCTCCCTTTCCACATCCAGGCCCCACAGAACTTTCCATGGTTTACCCCAGACGCTTCACATGCCCTGGTTCAATCCATTGACAGCATGTCGACCCCGGTATACCACATCGTTCCAATTCACTCTATTCCTTGCACGCCTTTCACCCTCCTGCATGTTCAGGCCCCGATCACTCAAAATCTTTTTCACTCCATCTTTCCACCTCCAATTTGGTCTCCCACTTCTCCTCACTCCCTCTACCTCTGACACATATATCCTCTTGGTCAATCTTTCCTCACTCATTCTCTCCATGTGACCAAACCATTTCAAAACACCCTCTTCCGCTCTCTCAACCACACTCTTTTTATTACCACACATCTCTCTTACCCTTACATTACTTACTTGATCAAACCACCTCACACCACATATTGTCCTCAAACATCTCATTTCCAGCACATCCACCCTCCTCTGCACAACTCTATCCATAGCCCACGCCTTGCAACCATACAACATTGTTGGAACCACTATTCCTTCAAACATACCCATTTTTACTTTCCGAGATAATGTTCTCAACTTCCACACATTTTTCAAGGCTCCAAGAATTTTCGCCCCCTCCCCTACCCTATGATTCACTTCCGCTTCCATGGTTCCATCCGCTGCCAAATCCACTCCCAGATATCTAAAACACTTCACTTCCTCCAGTTTTTCTCAATTCAAACTTACCTCCCAATTGACTTGACCCTCAACCCTACTGTACCTAATAACCTTGCTCTTATTCACATCTACTCTCAACTTTCTTCTTTCACACACCTTACCAAACTCAGTCACCAGCTTCTGCAGTTTCTCACATGAATCAGCCACCAGCACTGTATCATCAGCGAACAACAACTGACTCACTTCCCAAGCTCTCTCATCCCCAACAGACTGCATACTTGCCCCTCTTTCAAAAACTCTTGCATTTACCTCCCTAACAACCCCATCCATAAACAAATTAAGCAACCTTGGAGACATCACACACCCCTGCCGCAAACCTACATTCACTGAGAACCAATCACTTTCCTCTCTTCCTACATGTACACATCCCTTACATCCTTGATAAAAACTTTTCCCTGCTTCTAACAACTTGCCTCCCACACCATATATTCTTAATACCTTCCACAGAGCATCTCTATCAACTCTATCATATGCCTTCTCCAGATCCATAAATGCTACATACAAATCCATTTGCTTTTCTAAGTATTTTTCACATACATTCTTCAAAGCAAACACCTGATCCACAAATCCTCTACCACTTCTGAAACCACACTGCTCTTCCCCAATCTGATGCTCTGTACATGCCTTCACCCTCTCAATCAATACCCTCCCATATAATTTCCCAGGAATACTCAACAAACTTATACCTCTGTAATTTTAGCACTCACTCTTATCCCCTTTGCCTTTGTACAATGGCACTATGCAAGCATTCCGCCAAATCCTCAGGCACCTCACAATGAATCATACATACATTAAATAATCTTACCAACCAGTCAACAATACAGTCACCCCCTATTTTAATAAATTCCACTATAATACCATCCAAACCCGCTGCCTTGCCGGCTTTCATCTTCCACAAAGCTTTTACCAAATCATTTTCCCTAACCCTCTCACTTTGCACACCACCTCGACCAAAACACCCTATATCTGCCACTCTATCATCAAACACATTCAACAAACCATCAAAATACTCACTCCATCTCCTTCTCACATCACCACTACTTGTTATCACCTCCCCATTAGCCCCCTTCACTGAAGTTCCTATTTGCTCCCTTGTCTTACGCATTTTATTTTCCTCCTTCCAAAACATCTTTTTATTCTCCCTAAAATTTAATGATACTCTCTCACCCCAACTCTCATTTGCCCTCTTTTTCACCTCTTGCACCTTTCTCTTCACCTCCTGCCTCTTTCTTTTATACATCTCCCACTCATTTGCATTTTTTCCCTGCAAAAATCGTCCAAATGTCTCTCTCCTCTCTTTCTCTAATAATCTTACTTTGTCATCCCACCACTCAGTACCCTTTCTAATCTGCCCACCTCCCACGATTCTCAAGCCACAAGCATCTTTTGCACAAGCGATCACTGCTTCCCTAAATACATCCCATTCCTCCCCAACTCCCCTTACCTCCTTTGTTCTCACCTTTTTCCATTCTGTACTCAGTCCCTCCTGGTACTTCCTCACACAAGTCTCCTTCCCAAGCTCACTTACTCTCACCACTCTCTTCACCCCAACATTCTCTTTCTTTTCTGAAAGCCTCTACAAATCTTCACCTTTGTCTCCACAAGATAATGATCAGACATCCCTCTAGTTGCACCTCTCAGCACATTAACATCCAAAAGTCTCTCTTTCACGTGCCTATCAATGAACACTTAATCTAATAACGCTCTCTGGTCATCTCTCCTACTTACTTACGTATACTTATGTATATCTCTCTTTTTAAACCAGGTATTCCCAATCACCAGTCCTTTTTCAGCACATAAATCTACAAGCTCTTCACCATTTCCATTTACAACATTGAACACCCCATGTATACCAATTATTCCCTCAACTGCCACATTACTCACCTTTGCATTCAAATCACCCATCACTATAACCCGGTCTTGTGCATCAAAACCACTAACACACTCATTCAGCTGCTCCCAAAACACTTGCCTCTCATGATCTTTCTTCTCATGCCCAGGTGCATATGCACCAATAATCACCCATCTCTCTCTATCAACTTTCAGTTTTACCCATATCAATCTAAAATTTACTTTCTTACACTCTATCACATACTCCCACCACTCCTGTTTCATGAGTAGTGCTACTCCTTCCCTTGCTCTTGTCCTCTCACCAACCCCTGACTTTACTCCGAAGACATTCCCAAACCACAAAGTTTGTAACATCATAAATATAAAAAAAGCAAGAGTAAGAAAAAGGGAAACTTCCATTTATATAGCACATATAATGATGAATATATTTTTAAATGTGCCAATTGGAAGTGCAATGGATTGACTGACAGGCCTGAAGAAATCTGAGCATTTACTTATACATGGAGTACCATAGTTTACAATTGTGTAAAAGTTCTTATGATTATGAGTGGGTAGTTTCTAAAATATTGAGATATCTATAATATTTTAATTAAGTATATAAATATGATCTTATATACAGCTGAGTAATTGATATTGATTTCATGAACAACAAAAGTCAAACATACCAACAGATAAGCTCCCAAAATTTAGAAAACTAATATACAAAATGAATCACAAATCTAGTACAAAAGTAAAAAAAAAAAAGTTATGGTACCTTGTTCTTAAGAATATCTTCACACAAATTAACCAGTATCTGTATGCCTTGTAACAAATGGTAAACTTCACCAAGATTTTTAAACACTAGTAAGAACATGAAGAAAATTCAAGTTTCTTGCACAACAAAATTCAATCTATATTCAATTCATATACATTTTCATGTATCAGCTCCAAACATCAATGTTTTGGGCAAAATAACCTGTACACACAAAATCATTTAGATGTTACTTTCACATCACTGTCAGTGAGTTTGAAAAAGGCATCCAAAATCAATACAAATCTCTAAAGTTTTAATATATGTTTTACTGTACATGGAATTATTTACATTAAAATCTATTTCCTGTAGAAAAACTCACACACAAACACACACAATATATATATATATATATATATATATATATATATATATATATTTTTTCAAACATATTTGCCATTTTCTGCATTTGCGAGGTAGCGTTAAGAACAGAGGCCTGAGCCTTAGAGGGAATATCCTTACTTGGCCCCCTTCTCTATTCCTTCTTTTGGAAAATTAAAAATGGGAAGAGAGGATTTTCAGTCCCCTGCTTCCTCCCCTTTTAGTTGCCTACTATGACATGCAGGGAATACGTGAATACGTGGGAAATATTCTTTAACCCCTGGTGGGGAGGATTTCCAGCCCCCCACTAACTCCCCTTTTAGTTGCCTTCCCTGCATGTCAAAGAAGGTGATTAAAAGGGAAAGGGGGGTGGGGGGGCTGGAAATCCTCTCCTCATTTTTACTTTTCCAAAAGAAGGAACAGAGAAGGGGGCTAAGTGAGGATTTCCTCCTCTTAGACTCAGTCCTCTGTTCTTATCGCTACCTTGCTAATGTGGGAAATTGCGTCAGGAATGGATGAAGGCAAGCAAGTATGAATATGTACATGTGTATATATATATGTACATGTTTGTGCATGTGTCTGTATATGTGTATATGTTGATATGTATACATATATGTATGTATATATGCATGTATGGGCATTCATGTATATATATATATATATATATATATATATATATATATATATATATACAGAGAAGGGGGCAGGGGTGTGTGATGTCTCCATGGTTGTTTAATTTGTTTATGGATGGGGTTGTTAGGGAGGTGAATGCAAGAGTTTTGGAAAGAGGGGCAAGGATGAAGTCTGTTGGGGATGAGAGAGCTTGGGAAGTGAGTCAGTTGTTGTTTGCTGATGATACAGCGCTGGTGGCTGATTCATGTGAGAAACTGCAGAAGCTGGTGACTGAGTTTGGTAAAGTGTGTGAAAGAAGAAAGTTAAGAGTAAATGTGAATAAGAGCAAGGTTATTAGGTACAGTAGGGTTGAGGGTCAAGTCAATTGGGAGGTGAGTTTGAATGGAGAAAAACTGGAGGAAGTGAAGTGTTTTAGATATCTGGGAGTGGATCTGGCAGCGGATGGAAACATGGAAGTGGAAGTGGATCATAGGGTGGGGGAGGGGGCAAAAATTCTGGGAGCCTTGAAGAATGTGTGGAAGTCGAGAACATTATCTCGGAAAGCAAAAATGGGTATGTTTGAAGGAATAGTGGTTCCAACAATGTTGTATGGTTGCGAGGCGTGGACTATGGATAGAGTTGTGCGCAGGAGGATGGATGTGCTGGAAATGAGATGTTTGAGGACAATGTGTGGTGTGAGGTGGTTTGATCGAGTAAGTAACGTAAGGGTAAGAGAGATGTGTGGAAATAAAAAGAGCGTGGTTGAGAGAGCAGAAGAGGGTGTTTTGAAATGGTTTGGTCACATGGAGAGAATGAGTGAGGAAAGATTGACCAAGAGGATATATGTGTCGGAGGTGGAGGGAACGAGGAGAAGAGGGAGACCAAATTGGAGGTGGAAAGATGGAGTGAAAAAGATTTTGTGTGATCGGGGCCTGAACATGCAGGAGGGTGAAAGGAGGGCAAGGAATAGAGTGAATTGGAGCGATGTGGTATACCGGGGTTGACGTGCTGTCAGTGGATTGAATCAAGGCATGTGAAGCGTCTGGGGTAAACCATGGAAAGCTGTGTAGGTATGTATATTTGCGTGTGTGGACGTATGTATATACATGTGTATGGGGGTGGGTTGGGCCATTTCTTTCGTCTGTTTCCTTGCGCTACCTCGCAAACGCGGGAGACAGCGACAAAGCAAAAAAAAAAAAAAATATATATATATATATATATATATATATATATATATATATATATATATATATTATATTATTATTATTTTGCTTTGTCGCTGTCTCTCGCGTTAGCAAGGTAGCGCAAGGGAACAGACGAAGGAATGGCCCAACCCACCCACATACACATGTATATACATACACGTCCACACACGCAAATATACATACCTATACATCTCAATGTACACATATATATACACACACAGACATATACATATATACACATGTACATAATTCATACTGTCTGCCTTTATATATATATATATATATATATATATATATATATATATATATATATATATATATATATATCTTTTTTTTTCTTTCATACTATTCGCCATTTCCCGTGTTTGCAAGGTAGCGTTAAGAACAGAGGACTGGGCCTTTGAGGGAATATCTTCACCTGGCCCCCTTCTCCTTGCTATTTCCTGCATTAGTGAGATCGCAACAAGAACAGATGAATGGGTCTTAGAAGAAAAAATCCTCACTTGGCCACCTCTGTTCCTTGTTTTGGAAAAGTAAAATAGAAGGGGAGGATTTCCACATCCTACTGCCACCCTTTTAGTCAACTTCTACGACATGTAGTAAATATGTGGGCAGTATTTTTTCTCCCCTATATATATATATATATATATATATATATATATATATATATATATATATATATATATATATATACATGTGTGTATATGAGTGGACGGGCCATTCTTTGTCTGTTTTCTGGCGCTACCTTGCTGAGATGGGGAACAGCGATTAAGTATAATAAATAGATATATATATATATAATATATAAACACACACACACACATATATATATATACATATTTTTTTTTTTTTTTTTTTTTTTATACTTTGTCGCTGTCTCCCGCGTTTGCGAGGTAGCGCAAGGAAACAGACGAAAGAAATGGCCCAACCCCCCCCCCCCCCATACACATGTACATACACACGTCCACACACGCAAATATACATACCTACACAGCTTTCCATGGTTTACCCCAGACGCTTCACATGCCTTGCTTCAATCCACTGACAGCACGTCAACCCCTGTATACCACATGACTCCAATTCACTCTATTTCTTGCCCTCCTTTCACCCTCCTGCATGTTCAGGCCCCGATCACACAAAATCTTTTTCACTCCATCTTTCCACCTCCAATTTGGTCTCCCTCTTCTCCTCGTTCCCTCCACCTCCGACACATATATCCTCTTGGTCAATCTCTCCTCACTCATTCTCTCCATGTGCCCAAACCATTTCAAAACACCCTCTTCTGCTCTCTCAACCACGCTCTTTTTATTTCCACACATCTCTCTCACCCTTACGTTACTTACTCGATCAAACCACCTCACACCACACATTGTCCTCAAACATCTCATTTCCAGCACATCCATCCTCCTGCGCACATCTCTATCCATAGCCCACGCCTCGCAACCATACAACATTGTTGGAACCACTATTCCCTCAAACATACCCATTTTTGCTTTCCGAGATAATGTTCTCGACTTCCACACATTTTTCAAGGCTCCCAAAATTTTCGCCCCCTCCCCCACCCTATGATCCACTTCCGCTTCCATGGTTCCATCCGCTGACAGATCCACTCCCAAATATCTAAAACACTTCACTTCCTCCAGTTTTTCTCCATTCAAACTCACCTCCCAATTGACTTGACCCTCAACCCTACTGTACCTAATAACCTTGCTCTTATTCACATTTACTCTCAACTTTCTTCTTCCACACACTTTACCAAACTCAGTCACCAGCTTCTGCAGTTTCTCACATGAATCAGCCACCAGCGCTGTATCATCAGCGAACAACAACTGACTCACTTCCCAAGCTCTCTCATCCCCAACAGACTTCATACTTGCCCCTCTTTCCAGGACTCTTGCATTTACCTCCCTTACAACCCCATCCATAAACAAATTAAACAACCATGGAGACATCACACACCCCTGCCGCAAACCTACATTCACTGAGAACCAATCACTTTCCTCTCTTCCTACACGTACACATGCCTTACATCCTCGATAAAAACTTTTCACTGCTTCTAACAACTTGCCTCCCACACCATATATTCTTAATACCTTCCACAGAGCATCTCTATCAACTCTATCATATGCCTTCTCCAGATCCATAAATGCTACATACAAATCCATTTGCTTTTCTAAGTATTTCTCACATACATTCTTCAAAGCAAACACCTGATCCACACATCCTCTACCACTTCTGAAACCGCACTGCTCTTCCCCAATCTGATGCTCTGTACATGCCTTCACCCTCTCAATCAATACCCTCCCATATAATTTACCAGGAATACTCAACAAACTTATACCTCTGTAATTTGAGCACTCACTCTTATCCCCTTTGCCTTTGTACAATGGCACTATGCACGCATTCCGCCAATCCTCAGGCACCTCACCATGAGTCATACATACATTAAATAACCTTACCAACCAGTCAACAATACAGTCACCCCCTTTCTTAATAAATTCCACTGCAATACCATCCAAACCTGCTGCCTTGCCGGCTTTCATCTTCCGCAAAGCTTTTACTACCTCTTCTCTGTTTACCAAATCATTTTCCCTAACCCTCTCACTTTGCACACCACCTCGACCAAAACACCCTATATCTGCCACTCTGTCATCAGACACATTCAACAAACCTTCAAAATACTCATTCCATCTCCTTCTCACATCACCGCTACTTGTTATCACCTCCCCATTTACGCCCTTCACTGAAGTTCCCATTTGCTCCCTTGTCTTACGCACCCTATTTACCTCCTTCCAGAACATCTTTTTATTCTCCCTAAAATTTACTGATAGTCTCTCACCCCAACTCTCATTTGCCCTTTTTTTCACCTCTTGCACCTTTCTCTTGACCTCCTGTCTCTTTCTTTTATACTTCTCCCACTCAATTGCATTTTTTCCCTGCAAAAATCGTCCAAATGCCTCTCTCTTCTCTTTCACTAATACTCTTACTTCTTCATCCCACCACTCACTACCCTTTCTAAACAGCCCACCTCCCACTCTTCTCATGCCACAAGCATCTTTTGCGCAATCCATCACTGATTCCCTAAATACATCCCATTCCTCCCCCACTCCCCTTACTTCCATTGTTCTCACCTTTTTCCATTCTGTACACAGTCTCTCCTGGTACTTCCCCACACAGGTCTCCTTCCCAAGCTCACTTACTCTCACCACCTTCTTCACCCCAACATTCACTCCTCTTTTCTGAAAACCCATACTAATCTTCACCTTAGCCTCCACAAGATAATGATCAGACATCCCTCCAGTTGCACCTCTCAGCACATTAACATCCAAAAGTCTCTCTTTCGCACGCCTGTCAATTAACACGTAATCCAATAACGCTCTCTGGCCATCTCTCCTACTTACATAAGTATACTTATGTATATCTCGCTTTTTAAACCAGGTATTCCCAATCATCAGTCCTTTTTCAGCACATAAATCTACAAGCTCTTCACCATTTCCATTTACAACACTGAACACCCCATGCATACCAATTATTCCCTCAACTGCCACATTACTCACCTTTGCATTCAAATCACCCATCACTATAACCCGGTCTCGTGCATCAAAACCGCTAACACACTCATTTAGCTGCTCCCAAAACACTTGCCTCTCATGATCTTTCTTCTCATGCCCAGGTGCATATGCACCAATAATCACCCACCTCTCTCCATCAACTTTCAATTTTACCCATATTAATCGAGAATTTACTTTCTTACATTCTATCACATACTCCCACAACTCCTGTTTCAGGAGTATTGCTACTCCTTCCCTTGCTCTTGTCCTCTCACTAACCCCTGACTTCACTCCCCAGACATTTCCAAACCACTCTTCCCCTTTACCCTTGAGCTTCGTTTCACTCAGAGCCAAAACATCCAGGTTCCTTTCCTCAAACATACTACCTATCTCTCCTTTTTTCACATCTTGGTTACATCCACACACATTTAGGCACCCCACTCTGAGCCTTCGAGGAGGATGATCACTCCCCGCGTGACTCCTTCTTCTGTTTCCCATTTTAGAAAGTTAATACAAGGAGGGGAGGATTTCCGGCCCCCCGCTCCCGTCCCCTCTAGTCGCTTTCTACGACACGCGAGGAATACGTGGGAAGTATTCTTTCACCCCTATCCCCAGGGATAATATACATATATATATACATATACACACACACACACACACCCACACACACGCACACACACACACACACACACACATACATATATATACATATGAAAAATGTAATGAAATATGTATACATATATGAAATATGTATACATATATACATATATGTATACATTTTTTTATACATGTTCTCCTCGCTATTTCCTGCATTAGTGAGATCGCGACAAGAACAAATGAATGGGTCTTAGAAGAAAAAATCCTCACTTGGCCACCTCTGTTCCTTGTTTTGGAAAAGTAAAATAGAAGGGGAGGATTTCCACATCCTACTGCCACCCTTTTAGTGAACTTCTATGACATGTAGTAAGTATGTGGGCAGTATTCTTTCTCCCCTATCCCCAGGAATAATAGTGTAAGAAAGTAAATTCTAGACTGATGTGGATAAAACTAAAAGTGGATGGAGAGAGATAGGTGATTACTGGTGCTTATGCACCTAGTCATGAGAAGAAAGATGAGAGGCAAGTGTTTTGGAAGCAACTGGGTGAATGTGTCAACAGCATTGGTGCATGAGACCAGGTATTAGGGATGGGTGATTTAAATGTGAAGGTGAGTAATGTGGCAGTTGAGGGTATAATTGGTGTATATGGGGTATTCAGAGTTGTGAATGGAAATAGTGAATAGCTGATGGATTTGTGTGCTGAAAAAAAGACTGGTAGTAGGAAATACCTGGTTTGAAAAGATATATATATAAGTATACGTATGTGAGTAGGAGAGATGGTCAAAGGGCATTACTGGATCACATGTTAATTGATAGGTGTGTAAAAGAGACTTTTGGATGTTAATGTGCTGAGAGGGGTAGCTAAAGGGATGTCAGATCACTCTCTTGTGGAGGCGAAGGTGAAGATTTGTGGACGTTTTCAAAAATTAAGAGAGAATGTTGGGAAGAAGAGAGTGGTAAAATAGCTTGGAAAGGACACTTTTGTAAGCAAGTACCAGGTGAGATTGAGCGTAGAATAGCAAAAGGTAAGAGCAAATGATGTGAGGGGAGTGGGTGAGGAATGGGATGAATTTAGGGAAGCAGTGATGGCATGTGCAAAAGATACATGTGGCATGAGAAAGGTGGGAGGTGGGCAGATTAGAAAGGATGGCGAGTGGTGGGATGAAGAGGTAAAGTTGTTAGTGAAAGAGAAAAGAGGCATTTGTACAAAACTTACAAGGAAGGAGTACAAATGACTGGGAGATGTTTAAAAGAAGGCGGCAGGAGGTCAAGAGGAAGGTGTAAAGGATGAAAGAGGGCAAATGAGAGTTGGGGTGAGAGAGTATCAGTAAACTTTAGGGAAAATAAAAAGATGTTTTGGAAGGAGATAAATAACGTGCAAAGGATAAGTGAACAAATGGGAACATCAATGAAGGGGGCAAGGGTGGAATTATTAACAGGTAGTGATGAAATGAGGAGAGAGTATTTTGTAGGTTTGTTGAATGTGTTTGATGATAGAAAGGCAGATGTAGGGTGTTTTGGTCAGGGTGATGTGCAAAGTTAGAGGGTCAGGGAGAATGGTTTGGTTAAGAAAGAAGAGGTAGTGAAAACTTTGCAGAGGATGAAATCCGGCAAGGCAGCGGGTTTGGATGGTATTGCAGTAGAATTTATTAAGAAAAGGGGTGAGTGTGTTTTCGATTGGTTAGTTAAGATATTCAATGTATGTATGGATCAGGGTGAAGTGCCTGAGGACTGGTGGAATGCATGCATAGTGCCACTGTACAAAGGCAAAGGTGAGTGTTCAAATTATAGAGGCATAAGTTTGTTGAGTATTCCTGGGAAATTGTATGGGAGGGTACTGATTGAGAGGGTGAAGGTATGTACAGAGAGTCAGATTGGGGAGGAGCAGTGTGGTTTCAGAAGTGGAAGAGGATGTGTGGATCAGGTGTTTGCTTTGAAGAATGTGTGTGAGAAATACCTAGAAAAACAGATGTAGAAGATGTATGGATCAGGTGTTTGCTTTGAAGAATACTTAGAAAAACAAATGGATTTGTATGTAGCATTTATGGATCTGGAGAAAGCACAAGAGGGTTGATAAAGATGCTTTGTGGAAGATCTTAAGAGTATATGGTGTGGAAGAAAAGCTACTAGAAGCAGTGAAAAGTTTTTATCAAGGATGTAAGGCATGTGTACAAGTAGGAAGATAGGAGAGCAATTGATTCCTAGTGAAGGGCGTTCTGCAGCAGGGGTGTGTAATGTCCCCATGGTTGTTTAATTTGTTTTTGGATGGGGTGATTAGGAAGGTAAGTCCTAGAGTTTTGGAGAGAGGGGTTAGTGTGTAGTCTGTTGGGGATGGAAGGCCTAGGAAGTGAGTCAGTTGTTGTTTGCAGATGATACAGCTCTGGTGGCTTTTTCAAGTGAGAAACTCAAGAGGTTAGTGACTTAGTTTGGAAAAGTGTGCGGAAGGATAAAGTTGAGAGTAAATGTGAATAAGAGCAAGGTTATTAGCTTCAAGGGGTAAGTTTATTGGTATGCAAGTTTAAATGGAGAATAATTGAGGAAGTGAAGTGTTTTAGATATCTGGGAGTGGACTTAGCAGCAAAGAGAACCATGGAAGCAGAATTGAGTAATAGGCTGGGGAGGAGGTGTAGGTTCTGGAAGGGCTGAAGAATGTGGGGAAAGGAAGAACATTATCTGGAAATGCAAAAATGGATATATCTAAAGGAAGAGTAATCCCAACAAAATTATATGGATGAAAGGCATGGCCTATAGTTAGGGTTGTGCAGAGAGGGTGGATGCGTTGGTAATGAAATGTTTGAGGACAATATGTGGTGTGAGGGAGTTTGATCAAGTCAGTAGTGAATGGGTAAGAGATGTGTGGTAATAAAAAGAGTTGAGAATGAAGTAAAGGATTGCTATGGGGTTTGAAGATATGGAGAGAATGAGTGAGGAAACGTTGACAAAGAGTATAGGTGTCAGAATTGGAGGGAATAAGGAGAACAGGGAGACCAAACTGGAGATAAAAGGATGGGGTGAAAAAGATTTTGAGCGATCAGGGCCTGATAATGCTGGAGGGTGAAAGGCATGCATGGGATAGAATGAATTGGAATGTGGTGTACTGGGGTCAACATGCTATCAGTGGACTGAACCAGGGCATGTGAAACATCCAGGGTAAACCATGGAAAGGTCTGTTGGACCTGGAGTTGTAGTTTTGGTGCATTACACATGACAGCTAGAGACTGAGTGTGAACATATATGGCCTTTTTTGTCTCTTTCCTGGCATTACCTCATTGCATATGAGGTGGTGATGCTGTTTCCTGTGGGGCGGCGTGGCACTGGGCATGGATGAAGGTGAGCAAGTATGAATATATACATGTGTATATATGCATGTGTACATATATGTATGTATGTATATATATATATATATATATATATATATATATATATATATATATATATATATATATATATATATATGTGTGTAAGTGCGCGTATGAATATATATACATGTGTACGTGAGCGGATGTGTCTTTGTCTGTTTCCTGGCACTACCTCGCTAACATGGGAAGTAGCAATCAAGCATGAACAAAAGAGTATGTATACATAGTACTTAGACAAATTTTTGAACAGAAAGATGGATAAGTACTTTCCTTTGTTCATATACAGATATAGGGAACACTAAAGTTAGGGTAAGCTTGTTAAGTGAATTAAAGATATTTTTGTAACAATTATATCATTTCGTGTTATTTACACTATGCTCATCCCATTAAAAGTTATTCATACAAAAATAAAGGATGTATTCATAAAATATACACTACACAACTCTGGTCCCACTGAGTTTTCCTTTTCCTAACAGGATTTGTTACCAAAATGCAAACCTTCATAAAGCTATTAACATCTCATAATTATAAAAACAACAACACATATCATCATGGGATATAAACAAATTTGAGGCTTAATACGTGATTATCTGGGTAACCCATAAAAGTTTGTGATTATAATATCATAACCCAGTTCCCTCTGAGCATATGAGCATCATCAACTGTTTATTCATATGAAGTACTGAACTATTCCCTTTGCCACTAATTCATTCAACCAAGACATATATCCTCCATACATTTGCATGAGGCTTCAATGCATAACAACTTTGATCAGCAGTTATTTGTTTCATGCTTATCATTCAAGTCATGTCTTTCATTCAGAATAGACTGGTACATGGAAAAAAAATCAAATAAGTCTCCACAATTCCTAAATGTCAGAAACTACAGAAATACCCAGTACTTGATCTTCTGCAGAATTCTACATGTTATTTTGGTAAAAGGCTGAGCTCCTTCTGCAAGTCCTTATGAGAAAAGAGAACAATCTTTGAAGAACTGTACAAAGTTAGAGGTTTCAGTCTTCCAGTCACAGTTTTTAAATACCAGTAAGTCTTCATCATTATTCCATTCACTTGGAAATTAAATCCTATTTGGTAGTTGCTTCCTGTTCTTTGTGTATATGCAAAAAAAAAAAAAAAAAAAAATTCAATGCTCATTGAAAAAAATATTAGAAAGAATGTAAAGGACTGATCTCAAGAAAAATGAAAACTCAACAATTTTCTTGCATACATCAGTATACTCTGGACAAAGTCTCTTAAAAGGCATATGGAGAATTCTATTATCATGAAACTGACTTTCTGTACATAACAGAAAATAAAATCATATTCTAATGAAAAAAGTTTACTATAAAAGAAATGAAATACTGCTATAGTACTTTAGGACGGATTCACAGTTCTCCTAGTAATACTTTTGAGCTGTCACAAAAACACAGACAAACTCCTAAACAAAATGGCACTAGGTGTATAAAATTTTCATTATCATTTATTAAGGAAAGCACATAATGTCTTAGGCATCTTGTACAATCTTAATGTATCTCTGATGCTCAAGGAATCGTCTAACATGAGTAACTATACAATAACATACCCGTCTCACTTTTTTTGAGGCAGATAACTCTGGCTTCACTTATTGGTATAATATCTCATTAAAGTACAGTACTTAAAACACAGTTATTTCCTAAAAATAACATATATGGTGAAATCTCTTTCATTCAGCAAACATCATATACTGTACTAAACCCAAAATCACATGCAAAAAATACCTGAAATCTTTTTCAGGCATCAGTGGAAGATGAGTCTTTTCAATTATTTCAATAAATCCACTGTTTAAGCTGAGTATTCACTCCAGGTATAAATGAAACTGTTCCTTCCATCCTTTCTCTCACCAGAATAACCAATATATATAGATATATATATCTTTCTTTTCTTTCTTTTAAACTATTCGCCATTTCCCGCGTTAGCGAGGTAGCGCTAAGAACAGAGCACTGGGCCTTTTTTGGAATATCCTCACCTGGTCCCCTCTGTTCCTTCTTTAGGAAAATTGAAAAAAAAAAACGAGAGGGGAGGATTTCCAGCCCCCCGCTCCCTCCCGTTTTAGTCGCCTTCTACAACACGCAGGGAATACATGGGAAGTATTCTTAATCCCCTATCCCCAGGGATAACATATATATATATATATATATATATATATATATATATATATATATATATATATATATATATATGTATACAGTTTTCATGAGTAAAATATTCACAAACTGATATCCTAATCCTTCCATTTTCAAATAATTATGAATACCATATATTATTTTCAATGTTCTCAAAAAAATTCACAAGGTCCTGCACATAAAGATTTCTATAAGAGCTGTTTAACAAGTACAATGTGCTTGTTACTTCAAATCTGAATAGGCTGGAAGTGGCTGCAGCCCATAGGCCTCCTGTCACATACCTGATTCAGCTATTCCCTCATCATCTGCAATAAAAAATTTAGAAATTCATTATCATAAACAGATCTAAGTTTTAATCAGAAAAAAATCAGAAATTCAATATCATGAATATATATCTTTCTTTCAAACTATTCGCCATTTCCCGCATTAGCGAGGTAGCGTTAAGAACAGAGGACTGGGCCTTTGAGGAAATATCCTCACCTGGCTCCTTCTCTGTTCCTTCTTTTGGAAAATTAAATTAAAAAAAAAAAATAGAGGGGAGGATTTCCAGCCCCCTGCTCCCCTCCCTTCTAGTCGCCTTCTACGACACTCAGGGAATATGTGGGAAGTATTCTTTCTCCCCTATCCCCAGGGATAACATCATCACACTAACTCATTAAAATAAAGTTTGTCTTACTTGTATCTATCAAACACAAAGATAAATAACATAGTACTCTACTGTTGTCTTTTTAAAGAAATCTTCTATTCATCTTGACACAAAAGAAAGTGAACTAGAGATTCTGCATAATTAGTTCATTAACAATGGCAAATACATGCTAATCGCATTGCATCTACTAAAATATTTGATAACATCTGCATTACTGTACATACATGGGTCTCTCTCTCTAAAATGTGTATATGATTACCATATATATATATATATATATATATATATTTTTTTTTTTTTTTTACTTTGTCGCTCTCTCCCGCGTTTGCGAGGTAGCGCAAGGAAACAGACGAAAGAAATGGCCCAACCCCCCTCCATACACATGTATATACATACGTCCACACACGCAAATATACATACCTACACAGCTTTCCATGGTTTACCCCAGTCGCTTCACATGCCCTGCTTCAATCCACTGACAGCACGTCAACCCCGGTATACCACATCGCTCCAATTCACTCTATTCCTTGCCCTCCTTCCACCCTCCTGCATGTTCAGGCCCCGATCACACAAAATCTTTTTCACTCCATCTTTCCACCTCCAATTAGGTCTCCCTCTTCTCCTTGTTCCCTCCACCTCCGACACATATATCCTCTTGGTCAATCTTTCCTTACTCATTCTCTCCATGTGCCCAAACCACTTCAAAACACCCTCTTCTGCTCTCTCAACCACGCTCTTTTTATTTGCCACACATCTCTCTTACCCTTACGTTACTCACTCGATCAAACCACCTCACACCACACATTGTCCTCAAACATCTCATTTCCAGCACATCCATCCTCCTGCGCACAACTCTATCCATAGCCCACGCCTCGCAACCATACAACATTGTTGGAACCACTATTCCTTCAAACATACCCATTTTTGCTTTCCGAGATAATGTTCTCGACTTCCACACATTCTTCAAGGCCCCCAGGATTTTCGCCCCCTCCCCCACCCTATGATCCACTTCCACTTCCATGGTTCCATCCGCTGTCAGATCCACTCCCAGATATATAAAACACTTCACTTCCTCCAGTTTTTCTCCATTCAAACTCACCTCCCAATTGACTTGACCCTCAACCCTACTGTACCTAATAACCTTGCTCTTATTCACATTTACTCTTAACTTTCTTCTTCCACACACTTTTCCAAACTCAGTCACCAGCTTCTGCAGTTTCTCACCTGAATCAGCCACCAGCGCTGTATCATCAGCGAACAACAACTGACTCACTTCCCAAGCTCTCTCATCCCCAACAGACTTCATACTTGCCCCTCTTTCCAAAACTCTTGCATTTACCTCCCTAACAACCCCATCCATAAACAAATTAAACAACCATGGAGACATCACACACCCCTGCCGCAAACCTACATTCACTGAGAACCAATCACTTTCCTCTCTTCCTACACGTACACATGCCTTACATCCTCGATAAAAACTTTTCACTGCTTCTAACAACTTTCCTCCCACACCATATATTCTTAATACCTTCCACAGAGCATCTCTATCAACTCTATCATATGCCTTCTCCAGATCCATAAATGCTACATACAAATCCATTTGCTTTTCTAAGTATTTCTCACATACATTCTTCAAAGCAAACACCTGATCCACACATCCTCTACCACTTCTGAAACCACACTGCTCTTCCCCAATCTGATGCTCTGTACATGCCTTCACCCTCTCAATCAATACCCTCCCATATAATTTACCAGGAATACTCAACAAACTTATACCTCTGTAATTTGAGCACTCACTCTTATCCCCTTTGCCTTTGTACAATGGCACTATGCACGCATTCTGCCAATCCTCAGGCACCTCACCATGAGTCATACATACATTAAATAACCTTACCAACCGGTCAACAATACAGTCACCCCCTTTTTTAATAAATTCCACTGCAATACCATCCAAACCTGCTGCCTTGCCGGCTTTCATCTTCCACAAAGCTTTCACTACCTCTTCTCTGTTTACCAAATCATTTTCCCTAACCCTCTCACTTTGCACACCACCTCGACCAAAACACCCTATATCTGCCACTCTATCCTCAAACACATTCAACAAACCTTCAAAATACTCACTCCATCTCCTTCTCACATCACCACTACTTGTTATCACCTCCCCACTTGCGCCCTTCACCGAAGTTCCCATTTGCTCCCTTGTCTTACGCACTTTATTTACCTCCTTCCAGAACATCTTTTTATTCTCCCTAAAATTTAATGATACTCTCTCACCCCAACTCTCATTTGCCCTTTTTTTCACCTCTTGCACCTTTCTCTTGACCTCTTTGTACAAAGGCAAAGGGGATAAGAGTGAGTGCTCAAATTACAGAGGTATAAGTTTGTTGAGTATTCCTGGTAAATTATATGGGAGGGTATTGATTGAGAGGGTGAAGGCATGTACAGAGCATCAGACTGGGGAAGAGCAGTGTGGTTTCAGAAGTGGTAGAGGATGTGTGGATCAGGTGTTTGCTTTGAAGAATGTATGTGAGAAATACTTAGAAAAGCAAATGGATTTGTATGTAGCATTTATGGATCTGGAGAAGGCATATGATAGAGTTGATAGAGATGCTCTGTGGAAGGTATTAAGAATATATGGTGTGGGAGGCAAGTTGTTAGAAGCAGTGAAAAGTTTTTATCGAGGATGTATGGCATGTGTTCGTGTAGGAAGAGAGGAAAGTGATTGGTTCTCAGTGAATGTAGGTTTGCGGCAGGGGTGTGTGATGTCTCCATGGTTGTTTAATTTGTTTATGGATGGGGTTGTTAGGGAGGTAAATGCAAGAGTTTTGGAAAGAGGGGCAAGTATGAAGTCTGTTGGGGATGAGAGAGCTTGGGAGTCATTTGTTGTTCGCTGATGATACAGCACTGGTGGCTGATTCATGTGAGAAACTGCAGAAGCTGGTGACTGAGTTTGGTAAAGTGTGTGAAAGAAGAAAGTTAAGAGTAAATGTGAATAAGAGCAAGGTTATTAGGTACAGTAGGTTGAGGGTCAAGTCAATTGGGAGGTAAGTTTGAATGGAGAAAAACTGGAGGAAGTAAAGTGTTTTAGATATCTGGGAGTGGATCTGGCAGCGGATGGAACCATGGAAGCGGAAGTGAATCATAGGGTGGGGGAGGGGGCGAAAATCCTGGGAGCCTTGAAGAATGTGTGGAAGTCGAGAACATTATCTCGGAAAGCAAAAATGGGTATGTTTGAAGGAATAGTGGTTCCAACAATGTTGTATGGTTGCGAGGCGTGGGCTATGGATAGAGTGGTGCGCAGGAGGATGGATGTGCTGGAAATGAGAGGTTTGAGGACAATGTGTGGTGTGAGGTGGTTTGATCGAGTAAGTAACGTAAGGGTAAGAGAGATGTGTGGAAATAAAAAGAGCGTGATTGAGAGAGCAGAAGAGGGTGTTTTGAAATGGTTTGGGCACATGGAGAGAATGAGTGAGGAAAGATTGACCAAGAGGATATATGTGTCGGAGGTGGAGGGAATGAGGAGAAGTGGGAGACCAAATTGGAGGTGGAAAGATGGAGTGAAAAAGATTTTGTGTGATCGGGGCCTGAACATGCAGGATGGTGAAAGGAGGGCAAGGAATAGAGTGAATTGGATCGATGTGGTATACCGGGGTTGATGTGCTGTCAGTGGATTGAATCAGGGCATGTGAAGCATCTGGGGTAAATCATGGAAAGCTGTGTAGGTATGTATATTTGCATGTGTGGACGTATGTATATACATGTGTATGGGGGTGGGTTGGGCCATTTCTTTCGTCTGTTTCCTTGCGCTACCTCGCAAACGCGGGAGACAGCGACAAAGCAAAAAAATATATATATATATATATATATATATATATATATATATATATATATATATATATATATATATATATATATATATATATTTTTTGCTTTGTCGCTGTCTCCCGCGTTTGCGAGGTAGCGCAAGGAAACAGACGAAAGAAATGGCCAAACCCACCCCCATACATATGCCTTGATTCAATCCACTGACAGCACGTCAACCCCGGTATACCACATCGCTCCAATTCACTCTATTCTTTGCCCTCCTTTCACCCTCCTGCATGTTCAGGCCCCGATCACACAAAATCTTTTTCACTCCATCTCTCCACCTCCAATTTGGTCTCCCTCTTCTCCTTGTTCCCTCCACCTCCGACACATATATCCTCTTGGTCAATCTTTCCTCACTCATTCTCTCCATGTGACCAAACCATTTCAAAACACCCTCTTCTGCTCTCTCAACCACACTCTTTTTATTTCCACACATCTCTCTTACCCTTACGTTACTTACTCGATCAAACCACCTCACACCACACATTGTCCTCAAACATCTCATTTCCAGCACATCCATCCTCCTGCGCACAACTCTATCCATAGTCCACGCCTCGCAACCATACAACATTGTTGGAACCACTATTCCTTCAAACATATCCATTTTTGCTTTCTGAGATAATGTTCTCGACTTCCACACATTCTTCAAGGCTCCCAGAATTTTCGCCCCCTCCCCCACCCTATGATCCACTTCCGCTTCCATGGTTCCATCCGCTGCCAGATCCACTCCCAGATATCTAAAACACTTCACTTCCTCCAGTTTTTCTCCATTCAAACTCACCTCCCAATTGAATTGACCCTCAACCCTACTGTACCTAATAACCTTGCTCTTATTCACATTTACTCTTAACTTTCTTCTTTCACACACTTTACCAAACTCAGTCACCAGCTTCTGCAGTTTCTCACATGAATCAGCCACCAGCGCTGTATCATCAGCGAACAACAACTGACTCACTTCCCAAGCTCTCTCATCCCCAACAGACTTCATACTTGCCCCTCTTTCCAAAACTCTTCCATTCACCTCCCTAACAACCCCATCCATAAACAAATTAAACAACCATGGAGACATCACACACCCCTGCCGCAAACCTACATTCACTGAGAACCAATCACTTTCCTCTCTTCCTACACGTACACATGCCTTACATCCTCGATAAAAACTTTTCACTGCTTCTAACAACTTGCCTCCCACACCATATATTCTTAATACCTTCCACAGAGCATCTCTATCAACTCTATCATATGCCTTCTCCAGATCCATAAATGCTACATACAAATCCATTTCCTTTTCTAAGTATTTCTCACATACATTCTTCAAAGCAAACACCTGATCCACACATCCTCTACCACATATATATATATATGCATATACATTATATATATTTATCATACTTTGTTGCTGTCTCCCATGTCTGCGAGGTAACGCAAGGAAACAGACGAAAGAAATGGCCCAACCCCCCCCCATACACATGTACATACACACGTCCACACACGCAAATATACATACCTACACAGCTTTCCATGGTTTACCCCAGACGCTTCACATGCCTTGCTTCAATCCACTGACAGCACGTCAACCCCTGTATACCACATGACTCCAATTCACTCTATTTCTTGCCCTCCTTTCACCCTCCTGCATGTTCAGGCCCCGATCACACAAAATCTTTTTCACTCCATCTTTCCACCTCCAATTTGGTCTCCCTCTTCTCCTCGTTCCCTCCACCTCCGACACATATATCCTCTTGGTCAATCTCTCCTCACTCATTCTCTCCATGTGCCCAAACCAATTTAAAACACCCTCTTCTGCTCTCTCAACCACGCTCTTTTTATTTCCACACATCTCTCTTACCCTTACGTTACTTACTCGATCAAACCACCTCACACCACACATTGTCCTCAAACATCTCATTTCCAGCACATCCATCCTCCTGCGCACATCTCTATCCATAGCCCACGCCTCGCAACCATACAACATTGTTGGAACCACTATTCCCTCAAACATACCCATTTTTGCTTTCCGAGATAATGTTCTCGACTTCCACACATTTTTCAAGGCTCCCAAAATTTTCGCCCCCTCCCCCACCCTATGATCCACTTCCGCTTCCATGGTTCCATCCGCTGACAGATCCACTCCCAGATATCTAAAACACTTCACTTCCTCCAGTTTTTCTCCATTCAAACTCACCTCCCAATTGACTTGACCCTCACCCCTACTGTACCTAATAACCTTGCTCTTATTCACATTTACTCTCAACTTTCTTCTTCCACACACTTTACCAAACTCAGTCACCAGCTTCTGCAGTTTCTCACATGAATCAGCCACCAGCGCTGTATCATCAGCGAACAACAACTGACTCACTTCCCAAGCTCTCTCATCCCCAACAGACTTCATACTTGCCCCTCTTTCCAGGACTCTTGCATTTACCTCCCTTACAACCCCATCCATAAACAAATTAAACAACCATGGAGACATCACATATATATATGCATATACATTATATATATTTATCATACTTTGTTGCTGTCTCCCATGTCAGCGAGGTAACGCAAGGAAACAGATGAAAGAATGGACCGGCCCACCCACATATACATGTATATACATACATGTCCACACGCACGTATACATACCTATACATTTCAACATATACATACACAGACATATATACACATGTGCATAATTCATACTTGCTGCCTTTATTCATTCCCGTCGCCACCCAGCCACACATGAAATGACAACCCCCTCCCCACATGTGCGCGAGGTAGCGCTAGGAAGACAACCAAGGCCACATTCGTTCACACTCAGTCTCTAGCTGTCATGTATAATGCACAGAAACCACAGCTCCCTTTCCACATCCAGGCCCCACAAAACTTTCCATGGTTTACCCCAGACGCTTCACATTCCCTGGTTCAATCCACTGATAGGATGTCCACCCTGGTATACCACATTGTTCCAATTCACTCTATTCCTTGCACACCTTTCACCCTGCTGCATGTTCAAGCCCCGATTGCTCAAAATCTTTTTCACTCCATCCTTCCACCTCAAATTTGGAGTCCCACTTCTCTTCCTTCCCTTCACCTCTGACACATATATCCTCTTTGTCAATCTTTCCTTACTCATTCTCTCCATGTGACCAAACCATTTCAAAACACCCTCTTCTGCTTTCTCAACCACACTCGTTTTATTACAATACATCTCTCTTACTCTTTAATTACTTACTCAATCAAACCACCTCACACCACATACTGTCCTCAAACATCTCATTTCCAACACATCCACCCTCCTCCAAACAACCCTATCTATATCCCACACCTCGCAACCATATAACATTGTTGGAACCACTATTTCTTCAAACATACCCATTTTTGCTTTCCGAGCTAAGGTTCTTGCCTTCCACACATTCTTCAATGCTCCCAGAACCTTTGCCACCTCCCCCACCCTGTGGCTCACTTCCGCTTCCATGGTTCCATCCGCTGCCAAATCCACTCCCAGTTTTTTTCCATTCAAACTTACCTCCCAGCCCTACTGTACCTAATAACCTAGCTCTTATTCACATTTACTCTCAGCTTTCTTCTTTCACACACTTTACCAAACTCAGTCACCAGCTTCTGCAGTTTATCATCCAAATCAGCCACCAGTGCTGAATCATCAACGAACAACAACCAACTCACTTCCTAAGCCCTCTCATCCACAACAGACTGCATACTTGCCCCTCTCTCCAAAACTCTTGCATTCACCTCCCTAACAACCCTATCCATAAACAAATTAAACAACCATGGGGACAACATCATGCACCCCTGCTGCAAACTGGCATTCACTGAGAACCAATTACTTTCCTCTCTTCCTACTCGTACACATGCCTTACATCCTCAATAAAAACTTTTCACTGCTTCTAACAACTTTTCTCCCACACCATATACTGTTAATACCTTCCACAAAGCATCTCTATCAACTCTATCATATGCCTTCTTCTGATCCATAAATGCTACATACAAATCATTTGTTTTTCTAGGCATTTCTCACATACATTCTTCAAAGCAAGCACCTGATCCACACATCCTCTACCACTTCTGAAACCACACTGCTCTTCCCCAGTCTGATGCTCTGCACATGCCTTTCACCCTCTCAATCAATACCCTCCCATACAACAACCCAGGAAGACTCGACGAACTTATACCTCTGTAATTTGAACACTCACCTTTATCCCTTTTGTCTTTGTACAATGGCACTATGCATGCATTCTGCCAATCCTCAGGCACTCACCATGAGACATACATACACTGAATATCCTCACCAACCATTCAACAACACAGTCACAAACTTTTTTAATAAATTCCACTGCAATACCATCCAAATCTGCCGCCTTGCCAGCTTTCATCTTCTGCAAAGCTTTCACTACCTCTTCTCTGTTTACCAAACCATTTTCCCTAACCCTCTCATTTCACGCACAACCTCAACCAAAACACCCTATATCTGTCACTCTATCATCTAACACATTCAACAAACATTCAAAATACTCACTCCATCTCCTCACATCCCCACTACTTGTTATTACCTCCAATTAGCCCCCGTAACTGATGTTCCCATTTGTTTCCTTGTCTTATGCACTTTATTAACCTACTTCCAAAACATCTTTTTATTCCCCCTAGAATTTAATGATACACTCTCACCCCAATGATACACTCTCACCCCAACTCTCATTTGCCCTCTTTTTCATCTCTTGCACCTTTCTCTTGACCTCTTGCCTCTTTCTTTTAAACATCTACCAGTCGTTCGCACTTTTTCCCTGTAAAAATTGTCCAAATGCCACTCTTCTCTTTCACTAATAATCTTACTTCTTCATCCCACCACTCACTACCCTTTCTAATCTGCCCACCTCCCATGCTTCTCATGCCACAAGCATCTTTTGCACAAGCTATCACTGCTTCCCTAAATACATCCCATTCCTCCCCCACTCACCTTATGTCCTTTGCTCTCACCTTTTTCCATTCTGCACTCAGTCTCTCCTGGTACTTCCTCACACAAGTCTTCTTCCCAAGCTCACTTACTCTCACCACTTGCTTCACCCCAACATTTTCTTTTCTTTCCAAAAACCTCTACATTGTACAAAGGCAAAGGAGATAAGAGTGAGTGCTCAAATTACAGAGGTATAAGTTTGTTGAGTATTCCTGGCAAATCATATGGGAGGGTATTGATTGAGAAGGTGAAAGCACGTACAGAGCATCAGATTGGGGAAGAGCAGTGTGGTTTCAGAAGTGGTAGAGGATGTGTGGATCAGGTGTTTGCTTTGAATCAAAGAATGTATGTGAGAAAAATTTAGAAAAGCAAATGGATTTGTATGTAGCATTTATGGATCTGGAGAAGGCATATGGTAGAGTTGATAGACATGCTCTGTGGAGGGTATTAAGAATATATGGTGTGGGAGGCAAGTTGTCAGAAGCAGTGAAAAGTGTTTCTCGAGGATGTAAGGCATGTGAACGTGCAGGAAGAGAGGAAAATGATTGGTTCTCAGTGAATGTTGGTTTGGGGCAGGGGTGTGTGATGTCTCCATGGTTGTTTAATTTGTTTATGGATGGGGTTATTAGGGAGGTGAATGCAAGAGTTTTGGAAAGAGGGGCAAGTATGCTGTCTGTTGTGGATGAGAGAGCTTGGGAAATGAGTCAGTTGTTGTTTGCTGATGATACAGCGCTGGTGGCTGATTCATGTGAGAAACTGCAGAAGCTGGTGACTGAGTTTGGTAAAGTGTGTGAAAGAAGGAGATTAAATGTGAATAAGAGCAAGGTTGTTAGGCACAGTAGGGTTGAGGGACAAGTCAATTCGAAGGTAAGTTTGAATGGTCATAAACTGGAGAAATTGAAGTGTTTTAGATATCTGGGAGTGGATTTGGCAGTGGATGGAACTATGGAAGCGGAAGTGAGTCATAGGGTGGGGGAGGGGGCGAAAGTTCTGGGAGCATTGAAAAATGTGTGGAAGTCGAGAACATTATCTCGGAAAGCAAAAATGGGTATGTTTGAAGGCGAGGCATGGGCTATAGATAGATTTGTGCAGAGGAGGGTGGGTGTGCTGGAAAGGAGATGTTTGAGGACAATATGTGGAGTGAGGTGGTTTGATTGAGTAAGTAATGAAAGGGTAAGAGAGATGTGTGGTAATAAAAAGTGTGTGGTTGAGAGAGCAGAAGAGGGTGTTTTGAAATGGTTTGGTCACATGGAGAGAATGAGTGAGGAAAGATTGACAAAGAGAATATATATGTCAGAGGTGGAGGGGACGAGGAGAAGTGGGAGACCAGACTAGAGGTGGAAAGATGGAGTGAAAAAGATTTTGAGTAATCGGGGCCTGAACATGCAGGAGGGTGAAAGGCGTGCAAGGAATAGAGTGAATTGGAATGATGTGGTGTACCAGGGTCGCCGTGCTGTCTATGGACAGAATCCAGGGCATGTGAAGCGTCTGGGGTAAACCATGGTAAGTTTTGTGGGGCTTGGATGTGGAAAGGGAGCTGTGGTTTCAGTGCATTGTACATGACAGCTAGAGATTGAGTGTGAACGAATGTGGCCTTTGTTGTCTTTTCCTCGCACTACCTCACGCACATGTGGGGGGAGGGGGTTGTTATTTCATGTGTGGCGGGGTGGCAACGGGAATGAATAAGGGCAGACAGTATGAATTATGTGTATGTGTATATATGTATATGTCTGTGTGTGTATATATATGTATATCTTGAGATGTATAGGTATGTATATGTGCTGTGTGTGGATGTGTATGTATATACGTGTGTATGTGGGTGGGTTGGGCCATTCTTTCATCTGTTTCCTTGCGCTACCTCGCTAACACGGGAGACAGTGACAAAGTATAACATATAAAGTTAATAGAAATATTGCAGTGGAATTTATTAAAAAAAGGGGGTGACTGTATCGTTGACTGGTTGGTAAGGTTATTTAATGTATGTATGACTCATGGTGAGGTGCCTGAGGACTGGCGGAATGTTTACATAGTGCCATTGAAAAATGTATATGAGAAATACTTAGAAAAGCAAATGGATTTGTATGTAGCATTTATGGATCTGGAGAAGGCAAATGATTGAGTTGACAGAGATGCTCTGTGGAAGGTATTAAGAATATATGGTGTGGTAGGTAAGTTGTTAGAAGCAGTGAAAAGTTTTTATCGAGGATGTAAGGCATTTGTACATGTAGGAAGAGAGGAAACTGATTGGTTCTCAGTGAATGTTGGTTTGCGGCAGGGGTGCATGATGTCTCCATGGTTGTTTAATTTGTTTATGGATGGGGTTGTTAGGGAGGTGAATGCAAGAGTTTTGGAAAGAGGGGCAAGTATGCAGTCTGTTGTGGATGAGAGAGCTTGAGAAGTGAGTCAGTTGTTGTTCGCTGATGATACAGCACTGATGGCTGATTCGTGTGAGAAACTGCAGAAGCTGGTGACTGAGTTTGGTAAAGTGTGTGAAAGAAGAAGGCTGAGAGTAAATGTGAATAAGAGCAAATTTATTAGGTAGAGTACGGTTGAGGGACAAGTCAATTGGGAGGTAAGTTTGAATGGAGAAAAACTGGAGGAAGTGAAGTGTTTTAGATACCTGGAAGTGGATTTGGCAGCGGATGGAACCATGGAAGCAGAAGTGAATCATAGGGTGGGGGGAGGGGCGAAAGTCCTGGGAGCGTTGAAAAATGTGTGGAAGTCAAGAATATTATCTTGGAAAGCAAAAATGGGTATGTTTGAAGGAACAGTGGTTGTCTTTTCCTAGCACTACCTCGCGCACATGATGGGGGAGGGAGTTGTTATTTCATGTGTGGCGGGGTGGCGATGGGAATGAATAAAGGCAGGCAATATGAATTATGTACATGTGTATATATGTATATGTCTGTGTGTGTATAAACATGTATACGTTAAGATGTATAGGTATGCATATTTGCGTGTGTGGACATGTATGTATATACATGTGTATGTGGGTGGGTTGGGCCATTCTTTTGTCTGTTTCCTTGCGCTACGTTGCTAACGCGGGAGACAGCGACAAAGCAAAATAATAATAATAATAATATTACTTGTAATGATATATTTTTTCAATTTACCCATGTGTACATTCAGAAATGGAAATGCACAAGGGAAGACGTTAACATCTTTAGTAATAAGATATCAAGAAATACAATACTGTAATAAAATAGAAACCAGTTGAAGAATTACATTCTTAATCCATGTACATGCGTTAATACTGAAGCCGAGTAGCTGGGTATATTCATAGATAGTATATGCAGGATTGATAGCTTCAGAGTCGGTGGGGCTGAGGTAGTAAGGAGTACAGCATGGTATCTGTATATCACAAGTGTAGGAAAGTTTCCCTCTCTATAACAGTTCAGTATAGCAGAGTATTTGATTTTCTGTTGAGCCACTCATTCAGTGCAATGAATTAATAGCTATATGAATGCATGCCTTGATGGGGGTTTATTTCAGCAAGAATCTTAATATCTTATGGTTCTTCTTAGTCATAAACATTGGATGTACCATTAATATATTCAGCATACAATATTTTCACTGAAGCCCTTTATCAAACTTCTGTATAATTGCTACAATCGTAAAGACAGTAAGTGTAAAATGCTGACGTTTGGCATGACTGAATTTGTTTGAGGAAGTTATCTCTTCTTGAAATCCAAAGGCTCAAAATATTATAACCTGTCTGGATAGAGGTCACAATGCAAGCTCAGTGAGTTCAACTAAACAAGGACAATGACCCAGCGGGTATACTGTGCAGCCTGATAGAGGCTCCATGGCTACTTCAAATGACAGAGAATAATAGTCAATCATTCATAATATTCTTTGAATTTCCTAGTTTCTTAATCATTGTTTTATCTATTGTCTTATCACATTTTGAGGTAAACTACATGAACCATATATGTAAGGTGTACACAGATGTACAAAAAAAGCAGTCACTATGTTGGCAACATGCCCATGTTGTTGTAGCAGGTAACCATGGCTGAACCAAAGAGGATGTAATCTCTCCTCAGATATGCATTAACATTTTCTACTTCATTTCATTTTCTAAGTCTTTACAATTGAATTTCATATAATTTCATACAATTAGCAGTAAATTATATGAACCAAAAGCACTGCAGCTGATCTCGTGGAGTAACCTCTTCTTCTATTATACAATAACTTTATTTATGCTTAGCTTTTCAAGCTTAATAATTGTTTCATATACTATACTATTCTATCAAGTTTTGCAATACATTTAATCAATCACTTGTTTATAGTGAACATGAATGCACGTACATGTATACTGATATAATAACAAGTCACTACATTATCCACTTGCCTAATCTACTAAAATGGCTGAGTGCAGCTCGTCATCATGAGGAAGCGATCTCTTATTGGATTATACAGCTTAGTTTCCCTCTATAAGTGATTATTATATATATTGCTCTTTTAAATTTTGCAGCAAGTTGGATAAACCAAAAATGTAGGGGGAACATGAATTTATACATATGTGCATACAAAAATGAGCCTCTACATCAGAAGGGTATCCATGCTGTTTATTACATAATAGCCAACTGTGGCTGAACTCGTTGAAGTAATCTCTTCTTCAATTATACAATAATATTCGATATTTTGCTCAGTTTCTTTGTCTTAATGACTGTGTTGTAATTATTGTTTTGTAGTAAATTACATGAAAAATAACCTGAAAACGTATGTACATGTAAACATGTATATAGATACAAGTCCCGACTGTGAAGTACCCAAATGACCAGAGTAACTGATGGCAGACTGACAATTTTCCATAGAAACTTTGCTGAACTAAATACATTTCTCTGTAGTATACAATACCAAGCGGTGTATATGAAATATGTTTTCATTTTTGTTGGGACTGTTAGCAGTATTACAGTGTATTACAACAATCATTATTCATCAGTAATGTAAGCATAAGCTGTTAACATTCATATGTGTCCTTTGAATTATCTGCAATATTCTTATGGGGATAGGGGAGAAAGAATACTTCCCATGTATTCCCCATGTGTTGTAGAAGGCAACTAAAGGATGCGGGAGCAAGGTGAAGGCATGTGTGATAGAGTATGAGAAGTAAATTCTAGATTGATGTGGGTAAAGCTGAAAGAGGATGGAGAGAGATGGGTGATTATTGGTGCTTCAGCATCTGGTCATGAGAAGAAAGATCATGAGAGGCAAGTGTTTTGAGAGCAGCTGAGTGAGTGTGTCAGCAGCTTTCATGTTTGAGACTGGGTATTAGAGAGTGAAGACTTAAATGCGAAGGTGAGTAATGTGGCAGTTGAGGATGTAATTGGTGCACATTGTGTATTCAGTGTTGTGAATGGAAATGGCAAAGAACTTGTGGATTTAAGTGCTGAAAAAAGACTGATGATTGGGAATACCTGGTTTAAAAAGAGAGATATACATAAGTATACATATGTGAGTAGGAAAAATCGTCAAAGGACATTATTGGATTAATCGTCAAAGGACATTATTGGATTAAGTGTTAATTGACAGGAGTGTAAAAGAGACTTTTGGATGTTAATGTGATGAGAGGGGCAGCTGGAAGGATGCCTGATCACTATCTTGTGGAGGTGAAGGTGGAGACTTGTAGATGTTGGGGGGAAGAAAGTGGTGAAAGTAAATGAGCTTGGAAAGGACACTTGTGTGAAGAAGTACCAGGAGAGATTGAGTGTAGAATGGCTAAAGGTGAGAGCAAATGACGTGAGGGAAGTGGGCGAGGAATGGGATGTATTTAGGGAAGCAGTGATGGCTTGCACAAAAGATGCATGTGGTATGAGAAAGGCAGACTAGATTTTTGCCTCTTCTCCATATAGAATAAAAATGCAGTGGTCAGTAAGAACTCGTATGGATTCAGTGCAGTTGTATTGCCAAACTGCAACTGAGGAACAAATGATCTCAGGTAGTAGAACGTAAGAGAATTTAGTGAGTGGTGGAATGAAGAAGTAACGTTGTTAGTCAGAGACAAAAGAGAGACATTTGGACAATACTTGCAAGGAAGGAGTGCAATTGACTGGGAGATGTATAAAAAAAAGTGGCAAGAGGTCAAGAGGAAGGTGCAAGGGTTGAAAAAGAGGGCAAATGATAGTTGGGGTTAGAGAGTATCACTAAACTTTCGGGAGTATAAAAAGATGTTTTGGAATGAGGTAAATAATGTGGAAAAGACAAGAGAACAAATAGGAACATCGGTGAACGAGGCAAGGGGGGAAGTAATAACAGGTTGTGATGAAGTGAGAAGATGGAGTGAGAATTTTGAAGGTTTGTTGAATGTGTTTGATGGCAGTGGCAGAAGTAGGGTGTTTTGGTTAGGGTGGTGTGTGAAGTGAGAGGGTCAGGGAGAATGGTTTGGTTAAGAGAGAAGAGGGAGTGAAAGCTTTGCAGAAGATGAAATCCAGCAGTAGAATTTATTAAGAAAAGGGGTGACTGTGTTGTTGATACATTGGCAAGGATATTCATTGTATGTATGGATCATGGTGAAGTGCCTGAGGATTGGCAGAATGCATGTATAGTGCCATTGTACAAGGGCAAAGGGGATAAAGGTGAGTGTTCAAATTGCAAAGGCATAATTTTGTAGAGTATTCCTGGGAAATTATATGGGAGAGTATTGATTGAGAGAGTGATGGCATGCACAGAGCATCAGATTGGGAAAAGAAGTGTGGTTTCAGAAGTGGTAGAGGATGTGTGGATCAGATGTTTGCTTTGAGAAATGTGTGTGAGAAATACTTAGAAAACAGATGGATTTGTATGTAGCATTTATGAATCTGGAGAAGGCATATGATAGGGTCGACAGAGGTGCTTTGTGGTAGGTCTTAAGAGTATATGGTGAGGGAGGTAAGCTGCTAGAAGCAGTGAAAAGTTTTCACTAAAGATGTAAGGCATAAGTACAAGTAGGAAGAGAGGAGAGTGATTGATTCCCAGTGAAGGTCGGTCTGTGGCAGGGGAGTGTGATGTCTCCATGGTTATTCAATTTGTTTAGGAATGGGGTGGTTAGGGAGGAAAATGGATGAGTTTTGAGTATGCAGTCAGTTGGGGATGAGAGGGCCTACGAAGTGAGTCAGTTGTTCTTCGCCAATGTTATAGCTCTGGTGGTTGATTTGGGGAAGAAACTGCAGAAGTTGGTTACTGAGTTTGGAAAAGTGTGTGAGAGCAGAAAGTTGAGAGTAAACGTGAATAAGAGCAAGGTTATTAGATTCAGTAGGGTTAAGGGTCAAGTTAACTGAGATTTAAGTTTGAATAGAGAAAAGCTGGAGGGTGAAGTGTTTTAGATATCTGGGAATCGACTTAGCAGCGAATAGAACCATGGAAGTGGAAGTGAGTCACAGGGTGGGGGAGGGGATGAAGAATGTTTGAAGGAATAGTAGTTCCAACAATATTATTGTTGTGAGGCATGGGATATAGACACTTGTGCAAGGTAGGGTGGATGTGTTGGAAATGAAATGTCTGAGGACATTATGTGGTGTGAGGTGGTTCAATCAAGTAAGTAATGAAAAGGTAAGAGACGTGTAGAAATAAAAAGAGTGTGGCTGAGAGAGCAGAAGAGGGTATGTTGAAATGGTTTGGACATATGGAGAGAATGAGTGAGGAAAAATTGACAAAGGATATATGTATTAGAGGTGGAGGTAACAAGGAGAAGCAGGAGACCAAATAGGAGATGGAAGGGTGGAGTGAGAAAACTTTTGAGCAATCAGGGCTTGAACACACAGAAGGATGAGAGGCATGCAAGGAATAGAGTGAACTGGAATGATGTGGTATACTGAAGTCGATGTGCTGTCAATGGACTGAACTAGGGCATGTGAAACGTTTGGGGTAAACCACGGGAAGGTCTGTTGGGCCTAGATGTCGATAGGGTGCTGTAGTTTTGGCACATTACACTTGACAGCTAGAGACTGAGTGTGAATGAATGTGGACTTTTTTGTCTGTTTTCCAGGCACCACCTCGCTAAAGCAAGGGGTAGTGATGCTGTTTCCTGTGGGGGATGGTAGTGCCAGGAATGGATGAAGGCAAGCAAGTATAAATATGTATATGTGAATATGTTGATATGTATGTATATATATATATATATATATATATATATATATATATATATATATATATATATATATTTTTTTTTTTTTTTCATACTATTCGCTATTTCCCGCGATAGCGAGGTAGCGTTAAGAACAGAGGACTGGGCCTTTGAGGGAATATCCTCACATGGACCTCTTCTCTGTTCCTTCTTTTGGAAAAAAAAAAAAAAAAAAAAAAAAAAAAAACGAGAGGGGAGGATTTCCAGCCCCCCGCTCCCTTCCCTTTTAGTCGCCTTCTACGACACGCAGGGAATACGTGGGAAGTATTCTTTCTCCCCTATCCCCAGGGAAATATATATATATATATATATATATATATATATATATATATATATATATATATATATATATATATATATATATATATATATTTCTTTTCAAACTATTCGCCATTTCCCGCATTAGCGAGGTAGCGTTATATATATATATATATATATATATATATATATATATATATATATATATATATATATATATATATATGTGTGTATGGGCCTTTTTGTGTATGTAGATTTATTTGCTGAAAAAGGACTGGTGATTGGGAATACCTGGTTAAAAAAGACGGATATACATAAGTATACGTATGTAAGTAGGAGAGATGGCCAGAGAGCGTTATTGGATTACGGGTTAATTGATAGGCGTGCAAAAGAGAGACTTCTGGATGTTAATGTGCTGAGACGTGCAACTGGAGGGATGTCTGATCATAATCTTGTGGAGGCGAAGGTGGAGATTTGTAGAGGTTTTCAGAGAAGAAGAGAAAATGTTGGGGTGAAGAAAGTGGTGAAAGTAAGTGAGCTTGGGAAGGAGACTTGTGTGAGGAAGTACCGGGAGAGACTGAGTACAGAATGGAAAAAGGTGAGAACAAAAGACGTAAGGGGAGTGGGGGTGGAATGGAATGTATTTAGGGAAGCAGTGATGGCTTGCGCAAAAGATGCTTGTGGCATGAGAAGCGTGGGAGGTGGGCAGATTAGAAAGGGTAGTGAGTGATGGGAAGAAGAAGTAAGATTATTAGTGAAGGAGAAGAGAGAGGCATTTGGACAATTTTTGCAGGGAAATAATGCAAATGAGTGGGAGATGTATAAAAGAAAGAGGCAGGAGGTCAAGAGAAAGGTGCAAGAGGTGAAATAGAGGGCAAATGAGAGTTGGGGTGAGAGTATCATTACATTTTAGGGAGAGTAAAAAGATGTTTTGGAAGGAGGTAAATAAAGTGCGTAAGACAAGGGAACAAATGGGAACATCAGTAAAGGGGGCTAATAGGGATGTGATAACAAGTAGTGGTGATGTGAGAAGGAGATGGAGTGAGTATTTTGGATGTTTGTTGAATGTGTTTCATGATAGAGTGGCAGATATAGGGTGTTTTGGTCGAGGTGGTGTGTAAAGTGAGAGGGTTAGGAAGAATGATTTGGTAAACAGAGAAGAGGTAGTAAAAGCTTTGCGGAAGATGAAAGCTGGCAAGGCAGCAGGTTTGGATGGTACTGCAGTGGAATTTATTAACAAAGGGGGTGACTGTATTGTTGACTGGTTGGTAAGGTTACTTAATGTATGTATGTATCCCCCTATCCCTAGGGATAGGGGAGAAAGAAGACTTCCCATGCATCCCTCACGTGTCATAGAAGGCGACTAAAGGAGACGGGAGCGGGGGGCTGGAAACCCTCCCCTCCTTGTATTTTAACTTTTAAAAGGGGAAACAGAAGAAGGAGTCACGCAGGGAGTGCTCATCCTCCTCGAAGGCTCAGATTGGGATGTCTAAATGTGTGTGGATGTAACCAAGATGAGAAAAAAGGAGAGATAGGTAGTATGTTTGAGGAAAGGAACCCGGATGTTTTGGCTCTGAGTGAAACGAAGCTCAAGGGGAAAGGGGAAGAGTGGTTTGGGAATGTCTTGGGAGTAAAGTCAGGGGTTAGTGAGGGGACAAGAGCAAGGGAAGGAGTAGCACTACTCCTGAAACAGGAGTGGTGGGAGTATGTAATAGTGTAAGAAAGTAAACTCTAGATTGATATGGGTAAAACTGAAAGTTGATGGAGAGAGATGGGTGATTATTGGTGCATATGCACGTGGACATGAGAAGAAATATCATGAGAGGCAAGTGTTTTGGGAGCAGCTGAGTGAGTGTGTTAGTAGTTTTGATGCACTGAGATAGGGTTATAGTGATGGGTGATTTGAATGCAAAGGTGAGCAATGTGGCAGTTGAGGGAATAATTGGTGTACATGGGGTGTTCAGTGTTGTAAATGGAAATGGTGAAAAGCTTGTAGATTTATGTGCTGAAAAAGGACTGGTGATTGGGAATACCTGGTTTAAAAAGAGAGATAAACATAAGTATACGAATGTAAGTAGGAAAGATGGCCAGAGAGCGTTATTGGATTACATGTTAATTGATAGGCGCACGAAAGAGACTTTTGGATGTTAATGTGCTGAGAGGTGCAACTGAAGGGATGTCTGATCATTATCTTGTGGAGGTGAAGGTGAAGATTTGTAGAGGTTTTCAGAAAAGGAGAGAGAATGTTGGGGTGAAGATAGTGGTGAGAGTAAGTGAGCTTGAGAAGGAGACTTGTGTGAAGAAGTACCAGGAGGGACTGAGTACAGAATGGAAAAAGGTGAGAACAAAGGACGTAGGGGGAGTGGGGGAGGAATGGGATGTATTTAGGGAAGCAGTGATGGCTTGCGCAAAAGATGCTTGTCGTATGAGAAGCGTGGGAGGTGGGCAGAATAGAAAGGGTAGTGAGTGGTGGGATGAAGAATTAAGATTATTAGTGAAAGAGAAGAGAGAGGCATTTGGATGATTTTTGCAGGGAAATAATGCAAATGAGTGGGAGATGTATAAAAGAAAGAGGCAGGAGGTCAAGAGAAAGGTGCAAGAGGTGAAAAAGAGGACAAATGAGAGTTGGGGTGAAAGAGTATCATTAAATTTTAGGGAGAATAAAAAGACGTTTTGGAATGAGGTACACAAAGTGCGTAAGACAAGAGAACAAATTGCAACACTGGTGAAGGGGGCTAATTAGGAGAGAGTAACAAGCAGAGGTGATGTAAGACGGAGATGGAGTGAGTATTTTGAAGATTTCTTGAATGTGCCAGATGATAGAGTGGCAGATATAGGGTGTTTCAGTTGAGGTGGTGTGCAAAGTGAGAGGGTTATGGAGAATGATTTGGTAAACAGAGGAGAGGTAGTAATAACTTTGCGGAAGATGAAAGCCGGTAAGGCAGTGGGTTTGGATGGTATTGCAGTGGAATTTATCAAAAAAAGGGGGTGACTTTTTTTGACTGGTTGGTAAGGATAATTAGTGTATGTATGACTAATGGTGAGGTGCCTGAGGATTGGCGGAATGCATGCATAGTGCCATTGTACAAAGATAAAGTAGATAAAGGTGAGTGCTCAAATTACAGAGGTATAAATTTGTTGAGTATTCCTGGAATATCATATCGAGGGTATTGATTGAGAGGGTGTAAGTATGTACAGAGCATCAGATTGGGGAAGAGCAGTGTGGTTTCAGAAGTGGTAGAGGATGTGTGGATCAGGTGTTTGCTTTGAAGAATGTATGTGAGATATACTTAGAAAAGCAAATGGATTTGTATGTAGCATTTATGGATCTGGAGAAGGCATATGATAGAGTTGATAGAGATACTCTGTGGAAGGTATTAAGAATTTATGGTGTGGAAGGCAAGTTGCTAGAAGCAGTGAAAAGTTTTTATCAAGGATGTAAGGTATGTATACGAGTAGGAAGAGAGGAAAGTGACTGGTTCTCAGTGAATGTCGGTTTGCAGCAGGAGTGGGTGAAGTCTCCATGGTTGTTTAATTTGTTTATGGATGGGGTTGTTAGGGAGGTAAATGGAAGAGTTTTGGAGAGAGGGGCAAGTATGCAGTCTGTTGTGGATGAGAGGGCTTGGGAAGCGAGTCAGTTGTTGTTCGCTGATGATACAGTGCTGGTGGCTGATTCGGGTGAGAAACTGCAGAAGCTTGTGACTGAGTTTGGTAAAGTGTGTGAAAGAAGAAAGCTGAGAGTAAATGTGAATAAGAGCAAGCTTATTTGGTACAGGAGGGTTGAGGGACCAGTTAATTGGGAGGTAAGTTTAAATGGAGAAAAACTGGAGGAAGTGAAGTGTTTTAGATATCTGGGAGTGGATTTGGCAGCAGATGGAACCATGGAAGCAGAAGTGAGTCACAGGGTGGGATAGGGGGCGAAAGTTCTGGAAGTGTTGAAAAATGTGTGGAAGGCGAGAACAATATCTCGGAAAGCAAAAATGGGTATGTTTGAAGGAATAGTGGTTCCAACCATGTTATATGGTTGCAAGGCGTGGGCTATAGATAGAATTGTGTGGAGAAGGGTGAATATGTTGGTAATGAGATGTTTGAGGACAATATGTGGTGTGAGGTGTGTTTGATCGAGTAAGTAATGAAAGGGTAAGATAGATGTGTGGTAATAAAAGAAGTGTGGTTGAGAGAGGAGAAGAGGGTGTTTTGAAATGGTTTGGTCACATGGAGGGAATGAGTGAGGAAAGATTGAGAAAGAGGATATATGTGTCAGAGGTGGAGGGAATGAGGAGAAATGGGAGACCAAATTGATTGTGGTACGATGGAGTGAAAAAGACTTTGAGTGATAGGGTCCTGAACATGCAGGAGGGTGAAAGGCGTGCAAGGAATAGAGTGAATTGGAACGATGTGGTATATCGGGGTCGATGTGCTGTCAATGGATTGAACCAGGGCATGTGGAGCGTCTAGGGTAAACCATGGATAGTTTTGTGGGGCCTGGATGTGGAAAGGGAGCTGTGGTTTCAGTGCATTATGCATGACAGCTAAAGACTGTGAACGAATGTGGCCTTAGTCTTTTCATAGCGCTACCTCGCGCCCATGTGGGGGGAGGGGGTTGTCATTTTATGTTTGGCGGGGTGGCGATAGGAATGAATAAGGGCAGCAAGTATGAATGAAGTACATGCGTATATTGTATATGTCTGTGTATGTCTATGTATGTATACGTTGAAATGTATAGGTATGTATATGTGCGTGTGTTGAGGTGTATGTATATACATGTGTATGTGGGTGGGTTGGGCCATTCTTTCATCTGTTTCCTTGCACTACCTCGCTAACGTGGGAGACAGCAACAAAGCATAATAATAAATGAATAAAATATATATATATGTGTGTGTGTGTGTGTAGGAGCGGACGGGTCATTCTTCATCTGTTTCCTGGTGCTACCCCGCTGATGTGGAAAATGGCGATCAGGTGTAATAAATAATAAATAAATAACTATGTTAACAGTAAGAGTGTTCTATTTTGCAAATGTTCTCTACTCATAATGCAGTATTTAGCATAATATAGAACAGTCAATGGATCCCACAGAAGGGTTTGTGGGCCTTAGTTGTGGATAGTGGGGGAGGCGAGGTCTACTTTTGGCGCATTATACATGGCAGCTAGAGGTTGGATATGAACAAGTGAGGCCATTCTTCACCGGTTCTCTGTGCTACCCTGCTGTCCTGTTAAATGGTGAAAAATGAATGGAAAAAAAAAAGAACACTGCAAGCATGTTCCGTTAAGACTCCAAAACAGTACTAATACTGTCAATATATTGGGTTAATAGCCTCAACAACCTAATCATTCAACATAAACACCAAAAAATTTACCAAAATTATCCTCAATCTTTTCCTATTAATCCATTGGTAACAAAGGAAAATACTCATAGATTAAAAAGAAACATAAGGTAGGCACAATCATACTGAAAGTTACTAAGTTTAACTAATAAAAGTAATTCAATAAGCTATGTAGAATTAAATGGTCACCAAAACAAATGTTAGCTGTCAATAAAATACACAACACAGATGTTATTGGACAGAAAAACAAAAAGCCAAAGAGCATGCCAGATACCCTGAAATGCCAGCAGCAGAAGAAGAGAGGGTCATCTCTGTATTGTTGCAACTCCACACATCATCAATCCATTGACCCCTATGCCAGTGTATGAAGCAGATTAGGTTATGAGCCAATGAATCATGGGATGCCTAATCATACATGACTTTCATATTTCATAAGTAATGGCAGTACATTTTTGTTTACTACTGAAACAGGTACAGGTTTTCCTGACACATATGTAAGTTTTGAAGAATGAAAATTTTCTCTCCAGGGTGGTATTCCGTGAGCCTTGAGAGAATCTCCATGATCCTGGGGGTTAGAAACCTCTTAATCCCTTATCCTCTAGTAAATCATATGGCTCTTGCCCCTTACTAACCACCTGTTTAGTGTTCAACTACCTACTGGCTCAGTACAGAGTCAAACATGGATCTATCAACAACAATGTAGCATTCATATACGATGCAGCATTTCTATCTATTTTTCCAACACAGTCACCCCTTTTTTAATGAATTCCACTGCAGTACCATCCAAACCTGCTGCCTTACCGGTTTTCATCTTCTGCAAAGCTTTTACTACCTCTTCTTTGTTTACCAAATCATTCTCCCTAACCCTCTCACTTCGCACACCACCTCAACCAAAACACCCTATATCTGCCACTCTATCATCTAACATATTCAACAAACTTTTAAAATGCTCACTCCACCTCCTCCTCACATAACCACAACTTGTTATTACCTCCCCATTAGCTCCCTTCACCGATGTTCCCATTTGTTCTCTTGTCTAATGCACTTTTTGTTTACCTCCTTCCAAAACATCTTTATATACTCCCTAAAACTTAATGATACTCTCTCACCCCAATTCTCATTTGCCCTCTTTTTCACCTCTTGCACCTTTCTCCTGACCTCCTGCCTCTTTCTTTTATACATTATTTCCCTGCAAAACTCATCCAAATGACTCTCTTCTCTTTCACTAATAATCTTACTTCTTCATCCCACCACTCACTACCCTTTCTAATTAACCCATCTCCCACGCTTCTCATACCACAAGCATCATTTGTGCAAGCCATCACTGCATCCCTAAATACATCCCATTCTTCCCCCACTCCCCTAACACCCTTTGCTCTCATCTTTTTCCATTCTGCACTTGGTCTCTCCTGGTACTTCCTCACACAAGTCTCTTTCCCAAGCTCACTTACTCTCACCACTCTCTTCACCCCCAACATTCTCTCTTCTTTTCTGAAAACCTCTACAAATCTTCACCTTTGCCTCCACAAGATAATGATTGTACATCCCTCCTGTTGCACCTCTCAGCATATTAACATCCAAAAGTCTCTTTCACGCACCTATCAATTAACACGTAATCCAATAACGCTCTCTGGCCATCTCTCCTACTTACATACATATATTTCTGTATATCTCTCTTTTTAAACCAATTATTCAGCACATAAATCTACAAGCACTTCACCATTTCCATTTACAACACTGAATATCCCATGTACACCAGTTATTCCCTCAACGCCACAATATATATATATATATATATATATATATATATATATATATATATATATATATATATTTTTTTTTTTTTTTTATACTTTGTCGCTGTCTCCCGCGTTTGCGAGGTAGCGCAAGGAAACAGACGAAAGAAATGGCCCAACCCCCCCCCCATACACATGTATGTACATACGTCCACAAACGCAAATATACATACCTACACAGCTTTCCATGGTTTACCCCAGACGCTTCACATGCCTTGATTCAATCCACTGACAGCACGTCAACCCCGGTATACCACATCGCTCCAATTCACTCTATTCCTTGCCCTCCTTTCACCCTCCTGCATGTTCAGGCCCCGATCACACAAAATCTTTTTCACTCCATCTTTCCACTTCCAATTTGGTCTCCCTCTTCTCCTTGCTCCCTCCACCTCCGACACATATATCCTCTTGGTCAATCTTTCCTCACTCATCCTCTCCATGTGCCCAAACCACTTCAAAACACCCTCTTCTGCTCTCTCAACCACGCTCTTTTTATTTCCACACATCTCTCTTACCCTTACGTTACTCACTCGATCAAACCACCTCACACCACACATTGTCCTTAAACATCTCATTTCCAGCACATCCATCCTCCTGTGCACAACTCTATCCATAGCCCACGCCTCGCAACCATACAACATTGTTGGAACCACTATTCCTTCAAACATACCCATTTTTGCTTTCCGAGATAATGTTCTCGACTTCCACACATTCTTCAAGGCTCCCAGAATTTTCGCCCCCTCCCCCACCCTATGATCCACTTCCGCTTCCATGGTTCCATCCGCTGCCAGATCCACTCCCAGATATCTAAAACACTTCACTTCCTCCAGTTTTTCTCCATTCAAACTCACCTCCCAATTGACTTGACCCTCAACCCTACTGTACCTAATAATGTGCTCTTATTCACATTTACTCTTAACTTTCTTCTTCCACACACTTTACCAAACTCAGTCACCAGCTTCTGCAGTTTCTCACATGAATCAGCCACCAGCGCTGTATCATCAGCGAACAACAACTGACTCACTTCCCAAGCTCTCTCATCCCCAACAGACTTCATACTTGCCCCTCTTTCCAAAACTCTTGCATTTACCTCCCTAACAACCCCATCCATAAACAAATTAAACAACCATGGAGACATCACACACCCCTGTCGCAAACCTACATTCACTGAGAACCAATCACTTTCCTCTCTTCCTACACGTACACATGCCTTACATCCTCGATAAAAACTTTTCACTGCTTCTAACAACTTTCCTCCCACACCATATATTCTTAATACCTTCCACAGAGCATCTCTATCAACTCTATCATATGCCTTCTCCAGATCCATAAATGCTACATACAAATCCATTTGCTTTTCTAAGTATTTCTCACATACATTCTTCAAAGCAAACACCTGATCCACACATCCTCTACCACTTCTGAAACCACACTGCTCTTCCCCAGTCTGATGCTCTGTACATGCCTTCACCCTCTCAATCAATACCCTCCCATATAATTTACCAGGAATACTCAACAAACTTATACCTCTGTAATTTGAGCACTCACTCTTATCCCCTTTGCCTTTGTACAATGGCACTATGCACGCATTCCGCCAATCCTCAGGCACCTCACCATGAGTCATACATACATTAAATAACCTTACCAACCAGTCAACAATACAGTCACCCCCTTTTTTAATAAATTCCACTGCAATACCATCCAAACCTGCTGCCTTGCCGGCTTTCATCTTCCACAAAGCTTTCACTACCTCTTCTCTGTTTACCAAATCATTTTCCCTAACCCTCTCACTTTGCACACCACCTCGACCAAAACACCCTATATCTGCCACTCTATCATCAAACACATTCAACAAACCTTCAAAATACTCACTCCATCTCCTTCTCACATCACCACTACTTGTTATATATATATATATTATTTTATTTTTATTATTTTTATTATACTTTGTCGCTGTCTCCCGCGTTTGCGAGGTAACGCAAGGAAACAGACGAAAGAAATGGCCCAACCCACCCCCATACACATGTATATACATACGTCCACACACGCAAATATACATACCTACACAGCTTTCCATGGCTTACCCCAGACGCTTCACATGCCTTGATTCAATCCACTGACAGCACGTCAACCCCGGTATACCACATCGCTCCAATTCACTCTATTCCTTGCCCTCCTTTCACCCTCCTGCATGTTCAGGCCCCGATCACACAAAATCTTTTTCACTCCATCTTTCCACCTCCAATTTGGTCTCCCTCTTCTCCTTGTTCCCTCCACCTCCGACACATATATCCTCTTGGTCAATCTTTCCTCACTCATCCTCTCCATGTGCCCAAACCACTTCAAAACACCCTCTTCTGCTCTCTCAACCACGCTCTTTTTATTTCCACACATCTCTCTTACCTTTACGTTACTCACTCGATCAAACCACCTCACACCACACATTGTCCTCAAACATCTCATTTCCAGCACATCCATCCTCCTGTGCACAACTCTATCCATAGCCAATGAATATACATATACATATATAATTATATAATATATATATATATATATATATATATATATATATATATATATATATATATATATATATATATATATATATATATATGCAGGGAAAAAATGCAATTGAGTGGGAGTTGTATAAAAAAAGAGACAGGAGGTCAAGAGAAAGGTGCAAGAGGTGAAAAAAAGGGCAAATGAGAGTTGGGGTGAGAGAGTATCATTAAATTTTAGGGAGAATAAAAAGATGTTCTGGAAGGAGGTAAATAAAGTGCGTAAGACAAGGGAGCAAATGGGAACTTCAGTGAAGGGCGCAAATGGGGAGGTGATAACAAGTAGTGGTGATGTGAGAGGGAGATGGAGTGAGTATTTTGAAGGTTTGTTGAATGTGTTTGATGATAGAGTGGCAGATATAGGGTGTTTTGGTCGAGGTGGTGTGCAAAGTGAGAGGGTTAGGGAAAATGATTTGGTAAACAGAGAAGAGGTAGTGAAAGCTTTGCGGAAGATGAAAGCCGGCAAGGCAGCAGGTTTGGATGGTATTGCAGTGGAATTTATTAAAAAAGGGGGTGACTGTATTGTTGACTGGTTGGTAAGGTTATTTAATGTATGTATGACTCATGGTGAGGTGCCTGAGGATTGGCGGAATGCGTGCATAGTGCCATTGTACAAAGGCAAAGGGGATAAGAGTGAGTGCTCAAATTACAGAGGTATAAGTTTGTTGAGTATTCCTGGTAAATTATATGGGAGGGTATTGATTGAGAGGGTGAGGGCATGTACAGAGCATCAGATTGGGGAAGAGCAGTGTTGTTTCAGAAGTGGTAGAGGATGTGTGGATCAGGTGTTTGCTTTGAAGAATGTATGTGAGAAATACTTAGAAAAGCAAATGGATTTGTATGTAGCATTTATGGATCTGGAGAAGGCATATGATAGAGTTGATAGAGATGCTCTGTGGAAGGTATTAAGAATATATGGTGTGGGAGGAAAGTTGTTAGAAGCAGTGAAAAGTTTTTATCGAGGATGTAAGGCATGTGTACGTGTAGGAAGAGAGGAAAGTGATTGGTTCTCAGTTAATGTAGGTTTGCGACAGGGGTGTGTGATGTCTCCATGGTTGTTTAATTTGTTTATGGATGGGGTTGTTAGGGAGGTAAATGCAAGAGTTTTGGAAAGAGGGGCAAGTATGAAGTCTGTTGGGGATGAGAGAGCTTGGGAAGTGAGTCAGTTGTTGTTCGCTGATGATACAGCGCTGGTGGCTGATTCATGTGAGAAACTGCAGAAGCTGGTGACTGAGTTTGGTAAAGTGTGTGGAAGAAGAAAGTTAAGAGTAAATGTGAATAAGAGCAAGGTTATTAGGTACAGTAGGGTTGAGGGTCAAGTAAATTGGGAGGTGAGTTTGAATGGAGAAAAACTGGAGGCAGTAAAGTGTTTTAGATATCTGGGAGTGGATCTGGCAGTGGATGGAACCATGGAAGCGGAAGTGGATCATAGGGTGGGGGAGGGGGCGAAAATTCTGGGGGCCTTGACGAATGTGTGGAAGTCGAGAACATTATCTCGGAAAGCAAAAATGGGTATGTTTGAAGGAATAGTGGTTCCAACAATGTTGTATGGTTGTGAGGCGTGGGCTATGGATAGAGTTGTGTGCAGGAGGATGGATGTGCTGGAAATGAGATGTTTGAGGACAATGTGTGGTGTGAGGTGGTTTGATCGAGTGAGTAACGTAAGGGTAAGAGAGATGTGTGCAAATAAAAAGAGCGTGGTTGAGAGAGCAGAAGAGGGTGTTTTGAAGTGGTTTGGGCACATGGAGAGAATGAGTGAGGAAAGATTGACCAAGAGGATATATGTGTCGGAGGTGGAGGGAACGAGGAGAAGAGGGAGAACAAATTGGAGGTGGAAAGATGGAGTGAAAAAGATTTTGTGTGATCGGGGCCTGAACATGCAGGAGGGTGAAAGGAGGGCAAGGAATAGAGTGAATTGGAGCGATGTGGTATACCGGGATTGACGTGTTGTCAGTGGATTGAATCAAGGCATGTGAAGCGTCTGGGGTAAACCATGGAAAGCTGTGTAGGTATGTATATTTGCGTGTGTGGACGTATGTATATACATGTGTATGGGGGGGTTGGGCCATTTCTTTCGTCTGTTTCCTTACGCTACCTCGCAAACGCGGGAGACAGCGACAAAGTATAATAAAAAAAAAAAAATAATATATATATATATATATATATATATATATATATATATATATATATATATATATATATATATATATACATATATATATAATTATATAATATATATATATATATATATATATATATATATATATATATATATATATATATATATATATATATATATACATATATATATATATATATATATATATATATATATATATATATATATATAAGACATGCAGGGAATACGTGGGAAGCATTCTTTCTCCCCTATCCCCAGGGATAATTACCAGTACTTATGCTTACAATAATGCTTCTGTACAAGAACACAGCTCCCCAGACCAATCTAACATCATATTAAGCTGTATTTCTTCAACACTATAATTGCACTTGAACTCAAACTCATACAATAATCATTTCCATAATTTCTCAATCTTACTGCATAACCATACTGCATATATATATATATATATATATATATATATATATATATATATATATATATATATATATATATATATATATTCTTTTTTTTTTTTCATACTATTTGCCATTTCCCGCGTTAGCGAGGTAGCATTAAGAACAGAGAACTGGGCCTTAGAGAGAATATCCTCACCTGACCCCCTTCTCTGTTCCTTCTTTTGGAAAATTAAAAAAAACAAGAAAGGGGAGGATTTCCAGCCACCCGCTCCCTCCCCTTTTAGTCGCCTTCTACGACACGCAGGGAATACGTGGGAAGTATTCTTTCTCCCCTATCCCCAGGGATAATATATATATATATATATTAATATATATATATATATATATATATATATATATATATATATATATATATATATATTTATTTATTTACTTATCTATTTATTCATTTTGCTTTGTCGCTGTCTCCCGCGTTAGTAAGGTAGCGCAAGTAAACACACGAAAGAATGGCCCCACCTGCCCACATACACATGTATATACATACACGTCCACACACGCAAATATACATACCTATACATCTCAATGTAACCATATATATACACATACAGACATATACATATATACACATGTACATAATTCATACTGTCTGCCTTTATTTGTTCCCATCGCCACCTCGCCACACATGGAAAAACAACCCCCTCCCCCCTCATGTGTGCGATGTAGCGCTAGGAAAGACAACAAAGGCGCCATTCGTTCACACTCAGTCTCTAGCTGTCATGTAATAATGCACCAAAAACACAGCTCCCTTTCCACATCCAGGCCCCACACACTTTCCATGGTTTACCCCAGACGCTTCACATGCCCTGGTTCAATCCATTGACAGCACATCGACCCCGGTATACCACATCGTTCCAGTTCACTCTATTCCTTGCACACCTTTCACCCTCCAGCATGTTCAGGCCCCGATCACTCAAAATCTTTTTCACTCCATCTTTCCACCACCAATTTGGTCTCCCACTTCTCGTTCCCTCCACCTCTGACACATATATCCTCTTGGTCAATCTTTCCCCACTCATTCTCTCCATGTGACCAAACCATTTCAAAACACCCTCTTCTGCTCTCTCAACCACACTCTTTTTATTTCCACACATCTCTCTCACCCTTAAATTACTTGCTCGATCAAACCACCTCACACCTCATATTGTCCTCAAACATCTCATTTCCAGCACATCCACCCTCCTGCGCACAACTCTATCCATAGCCCACGCCTCGCAACCATACAACATTGTTGGAACCACTATTCCTTCAAACATACCCATTTTTGCTTTCCGAGATAATGTTCTCGACTTCCACACATTCTTCAAGGCTCCCAGAATTTTCGCCCCCTCCCCCACCCTATGATTCACTTCCGCTTCCATGGTTCCATCCGCTGTCAGATCCACTCCCAGATATCTAAAACACTTCACTTCCTCCAGTTTTTCTCAATTCAAACTTACCTCCCAATTAACTTGACCCTCAACCCTACTGTACCTAATAACCTTGCTCTTATTCACATTTACTCTTAACTTTCTTCTTTCACATACTGTACCAAACTCAGTCACCAGCTTCTGCAGTTTCTTACATGAATCAGCCACCATATACATAAAAAAAAAAAAAATATATATATATATATATATATATATATATATATATATATATATATATATATATATATATATATATATATATTTTTTGTTGCTGTCTCCCGCGTTTGCGAGGTAGCACAAGGAAACAGATGAAAGAAATGGCCCAACCCACCACCATACACATGTATATACATACGTCCACACACGCAAATATACATACCTACACAGCTTTCCATGGTTTACCCCAGACGCTTCACATGCCCTGATTCAATCCACTGACAACCCTGGTATACCACATCGATCCAATTCACTCTATTCCTTGTCCTTCTTTCACCCTCCTGCATGTTCAGGCCCCGATCACAGAAAATCTTTTTCACTCCATCTTTCCACCTCCAATTTGGTCTCCCACTTCTCGTTCCCTCCACCTCCGACACATATATCCTCTTGGTCAATCTTTCCTCACTCATTCTCTCCATGCGCCCAAACCATTTCAAAACACCCTCTTCTGCTCTCTCAACCACGCTCTTTTTATTTCCACACATCTCTCTTACCCTTACGTTACTTACTCGATCAAACCACCTCACACCACACACTGTCCTCAAACATCTCATTTCCAGCACATCCATCCTCCTGCGCACAACTCTATCCATAGCCCACGCCTCGCAACCATACAACATTGTTGGAACCACTATTCCTTCAAACATACCCATTTTTGCTTTCCGAGATAATGTTCTCGACTTCCACACATTCTTCAACGCTCCCAGAATTTTCGCCCCCTCCCCCACCCTATGATCCACTTCCGCTTCCATGGTTCCATCCGCTGCCAGATCCACTCCCAGATATCTAAAACACTTTACTTCCTCCAGTTTTTCTCCATTCAAACTTACCTCCCAATTGACTTGACCCTCAACCCTACTGTACCTAATAACCTTGCTCTTATTCACATTTACTCTTAACTTTCTTCTTTCACACACTTTACCAAACTCAGTCACCAGCTTCGGCAGTTTCTCACATGAATCAGCCACCCGCGCTGTATCATCAGCGAACAACAACTGACTCACTTCTCAAGCTCTCTCATCCCCAACAGACTTCATACTTGCGCCTCTTTCCAAAACTCTTGCATTCACCTCCCTAACAACCCCATCCATAAACAAATTAAACAACCATGGAGACGTCACACACCCCTGCCACAAACCTACATTAACTGAGAACCAATCACTTTCCTCTCTTCCTACACGTACACATGCCTTACATCCTCAATAAAAACTTTTCACTGCTTCTAACAACTTGCCTCCCACACCATATATTCTTAATACCTTCCACAGAGCATCTCTATCAACTCTATCATATGCCTTCTCCAGATCCATAAATGTTACATATAAATCCATTTGCTTTTCCAAGTATTTCTCACATACATTCTTCAAAGCAAACACCTGATCCACACATCCTCTACCACTTCTGAAACAACACTGCTCTTCCCCAATCTGATGCTCTGTACATGCCTTTACCCTCTCAATCAATACCCTCCCATATAATTTACCAGGAATACTCAACAAACTTATACCTCTGTAATTTGAGCACTCACTCTTATCCCCTTTGCCTTTGTACAATGGCACTATGCACGCATTCCGCCAATCCTCAGGCACCTCACCATGAGTCATACATACATCAAATAACCTTACCAACCAGTCAATAATACAGTCGCCCCCTTTTTTAATAAATTCCACTGCAATACCATCCAAACCTACTGCCTTGCCGGCTTTCATCTTCCGCAAAGCTTTTACTACCTCTTCTCTGTTTACCAAATCATTTTCGCTAACCCTCTCACTTTGCACACCACCTCGACCAAAACACCCTATATCTGCCACTCTATCATCAAACACATTCAACAAACCTTCAAAATACTCACTCCATCTCCTTCTCACATCACCACTACTTGTTATTACCTCCCCAATTGTGCCCTTCACAGAATATATATATATATATATATATATATATATATATATATATATATATATATATATATATATATATATTTTTTTTTTTTTCATACTATTCGCCATTTCCCGCGATAGCGAGGTAGCGTTAAGAACAGAGGACTGGGCCTTTGAGGGAATATCCTCACCTGGCCCTCTTCTCTGTTCCTTCTTTTGGAAAATTAAAAAAAAAAAAAAAAAAAAAGAGACGGGAGGATTTCCAGCCCCCCGCTCCCTTCCCTTTTAGTCGCCTTCTACGACACGCAGGGAATACGTGGGAAGTATTCTTTCTCCCCTATCCCCAGGGATATATATATATATATATATATATATATATATATATATATATATATATATTTTCTTTTCTTTCTTTTTTCCTTTGTCGCTGTCTCCCGCGTTTGCGAGGTAGCGCAAGGAAACAGACAAAAGAAATGGCCCAACCCCCCCCCCCATACACATGTATATACATACCTCCACACACGCAAATATACATACCTACACAGCTTTCCATGGTTTACCCCAGACTCTTCACATGCCCTGATTCAATCCACTGACAGCACGTCAACCCCGGTATACCATATCGATCCAATTCACTCTATTCCTTGCCCTCCTTTCACCCTCATGCATGTTCAGGCCCCGATCACACAAAATCTTTTTCACTCCATCTTTCCACCTCCAATTTGGTCTCCCACTTCTCCTCGTTCCCTCCACCTACGACACATATATCCTCTTGGTCAATCTTTCCTCACTCATTCTCTCCATGTGCCCAAACCATTTCAAAACACCCTCTTCTGCTTTCTCAACAACGCTCTTTTTATTTCCACTCATCTCTCTCACCCTTACGTTACTTACTTGATCAAACCACCTCACACCACACATTGTCATCAAACATCTCATTTCCAGCACATCGATCCTCCTGCGCACAACTCTATCCATAGCCTACGCCTCGCAACCATACAACATTGTTGGAACCACTATTCCTTCAAACATACCCATTTTTGCTTTCCGAGATAATGTTCTCGACTTCCACACATTCCACACACACACACACACACATATATAAATATATATATATATATATATATATATATATATATATATATATATATATATATATATATATATATATATATATATATTTCTTGCTTTTTCATATGTATATATATATATATATATATATATATATATATATATATATATATATATATATATATATATATATATATATATGTATTTCTTGCTTTTTCATATGTATATATATGTATATGTGTGTGTGTGTGTGTATATGTGCATGCGTATGTGTATGTATATATATATATATATGTATATATATATATATATTATCCCTGGGGATAGGGCGAAAGAATACTTCCCACGCATTCCTCGCGTGTCGTAGAAGGCGACTAGAGGGGACGGGAGCGGGGGGCCAGAAATCCTCCCCTCCTTGTATTTTTTAACTTTCTAAAATGGGAAACAGAAGAAGGAGTCATGCGGGGAGTGCTCATCCTCCTCGAAGGCTCAGACTGGGGTGTCTAAATGTATGTGGATGTAACCAAGATGAGAAAATAGGAGAGATAGGTAGTATGTTTGAGGAAAGGAACCTGGATGTTTTGGCTCTGAGTGAAACGAGGCTCAAGGGTAAAGGGGAAGAGTGGTTTGGGAATGTCTTGGGAGTAAAGTCAGGGGTTAGTGAGAGGACAAGAGCAAGGGAAGGAGTAGCACTACTCCTAAAACAGGAGTTGTGGGAGTATGTGATAGTATGTAAGAAAGTAAATTCTTGATTAATATGGGTAAATATGAAAGTTGATGGAGAGAGATGGGTGATTATTGGTGCATATGCACCTGGGCATGAGAAGAAAGATCATGAGAGGCAAGTGTTTTGGGAGCAGCTGAATGAGTGTGTTAGTGGTTTTGATGCACGAGACCGGGTTATAGTGATGGGTGATTTGAATGCAAAGGTGAGTAATGTGGCAGCTGAGGGAATAATTGGTATACATGGGGTGTTCAGTGTTGTAAATGGAAATGGTGAAGAGCTTGTAGATTTATGTGCTGAAAAAGGACTGGTGATTGGGAATACCTGGTTTAAAAAGCGAGATATACATAAGTATACGTACGCAAGTAGGAGAGATGGCCAGAGAGCGTTATTGGATTACGTGTTAATAGACAGGCGCGCGAAAGAGAGACTTTTGGATGTTAATGTGCTGAGAGGTGCAACTGGAGGGATGTCTGATCATTATCTTGTGGAGGCTAAGGTGAAGATTTGTATGGGTTTTCAGAAAAGAAGAGTGAATATTGGGGTGAAGAGGGTGGTGAGAGTAAGTGAGCTTGGGAAGGAGACTTGTGTGAGGAAGTACTAGGAGAGACTGAGTACAGAATGGAAAAAGGTGAGAACAATGGAAGTAAGGGGGGTGGGGGAGGAATAGGATGTATTTAGGGAATCAGTGATGGATTGTGCAAAAGATGCTTGTGGCATGAGAAGAGTGGGAGGTGGGTTGATTAGAAAGGGTAGTGAGTGGTGGGATGAAGAAGTAAGATTATTAGTGAAAGAGAAGAGAGAGGCATTTGGATGATTTTTGCAGGGAAAAAATGCAATTGAGTGGGAGATGTATAAAAGAAAGAGACAGGAGGTCAAGAGAAAGGTGCAAGAGGTGAAAAAGAGGGCAAATGAGAGTTGGGGTGAGATAGTATCATTAAATTTTAGGGAGAATAAAAAGATGTTCTGGAAGGAGGTAAATAAAGTGCGTAAGACAAGGGAGCAAATGGGAACTTCAGTGAAGGGCGCAAATGGGGAGGTGATAACAAGTAGTGGTGATGTGAGAAGGAGATGGAGTGAGTATTTTGAAGGTTTGTTGAATGTGTTTGATGATAGAGCGGCAGATATAGGGTGTTTTGGTCGAGGTGGTGTGCAAAGTGAGAGGGTTAGTGAAAATGATTTGGTAAACAGAGAAGAGGTAGTAAAAGCTTTTGCGGAAGATGAAAGCCGGCAAGGCAGCAGGTTTGGATGGTATTGCAGTGGAATTTATTAAAAAATGGGGTAACTGTATTATTGACTGGTTGGTAAGGTTATTTAATGTATGTATGACTCATGGTGAGGTGCCTGAGGATTGGCGGAATGCGTGCATAGTGCTATTGTACAAAGGCAAAGGGGATAAGAGTGAGTGCTCAAATTACTGAGGTATAAGTTTGTTGAGTATTCCTGGTAAATTATATGGGAGGGTATTGATTGAGAGGGTGAAGGCATGTACAAAGCATCAGATTGGGGAAGAGCAGTGTGGTTTCAGAAGTGGTAGAGGATGTGTGGATCAGGTGTTTGCTTTGAAGAATGTATGTGAGAAATACTTAGAAAAGCAAATGGATTTGTATGTAGCATTTATGGATCTGGAGAAGGCATATGATAGAGTTGATAGAGATGCTCTGTGGAAGGTATTAAGAATATATGGTGTGGGAGGCAAGTTGTTAGAAGCAGTGAAAAGTTTTTATCGAGGATGTAAGGCATGTGTACGTGTAGGAAGACAGGAAAATGATTGGTTCTCAGTGAATGTAGGTTTGCGGCAGGGGTGTGTGACGTCTCCATGGTTGTTTAATTTGTTTATGGATGGGGTTGTTAGAGAGGTGAATGCAAGAGTTTTGGAAAGACGGGCAAGTATGAAGTCTGTTGGGGATGAGAGAGCTTGGGAAGTGAGTCAGTTGTTGTTCGCTGATGATACAGCACTGGTGGCTGATTCATGTGAGAAACTGCAGAAGCTGGTGACTGAGTTTGGTAAAGTGTGTGAAAGAAGAAAGTTAAGAGTAAATGTGAATAAGAGCAAGGTAATTAGGTACAGTAGGGTTGAGGGTCAAGTCAATTGGGAGGTAAGTTTGAATGGAGAAAAACTGGAGGAAGTAAAGTGTTTTAGATATCTGGGAGTGGATCTGGCAGCGGATGGAACCATGGAAGCGGAAGTGGATCATAGGGTGGGGGAGGGGGCGAAAATCCTGGGAGCCTTGAAGAATGTGCAGAAGTCGAGAACATTATCTCGGAAAGCAAAAATGGGTATGTTTGAAGGAATAGTGGTTCCAACAATGTTGTATGGTTGCGAGGCGTGGGCTATGGATAGAGTTGTGCGCAGGAGGATGGATGTGCTGGAAATGAGATGTTTGAGGACAATGTGTGGTGTGAGGTGGTTTGATCGAGTAAGTAACGTAAGGGTAAGAGAGATGTGTGGAAATAAAAAGAGCGTGGTTGCGAGAGCAGAAGAGGGTGTTTTGAAATGGTTTGGGCACACAGAGAGAATGAGTGAGGAAAGATTGACCAAGAGGATATATGTGTCAGAGGTGGAGGGAACGAGGAGAAGTGGGAGACCAAATTGGAGGTGGAAAGATGGAGTGAAAAAGATTTTGTGTGATCGGGGCCTGAACATGCAGGAGGGTGAAAGGAGGGCAAGGAATAGAGTGAATTGGATCGATGTGGTATACTGGGGTTGACGTGCTGTCAGTGGATTGAAACAGGGCATATGAAGCGTCTGGGGTAAACCATGGAAAGCTGTGTAGGTATGTATATTTGCGTGTGTGGACGTATGTATATACATGTGTATGGGGGTGGGTTGGGCCATTTCTTTCGTCTGTTTCCTTGCGCTACCTCGCAAACGCGGGAGACAGCGACAAAGCAAAAAAAAAAAAATATATATATGTATGTGAGAAATACTTAGAAAAGCAAATGGATTTGTATGTACCATTTATGGATCTGGAGAAGGCATATGATAGAGTTGATAGAGATGCTCTGTGGAAGGTATTAATAATATATGGTGTGGGAGGCAAGTTGTTGGAAGCAGTGAGAAGTTTTTATCGGGATGTGAGGCATGTGTGCGTGTGGGGGGAGAGGAAAGTGATTGGTTCTCAGTGAATGTAGGTTTGCGGCAGGGGTGTGTGATGTCTCCATGGTTGTTTAATTTGTTTATGGATGGGGTTGTAAGGGAGGTGAATGCAAGAGTTTTGGAAAGAGGGGCAAGTATGAAGTCTGTTGTGGATGAGAGAGCTTGGGAAGTGAGTCAGTTGTTGTTCGCTGATGATACAGCGCTGGTGGCTGATTCATGTGAGAAACTGCAGAAGCTGGTGACTGAGTTTGGTAAAGTGTGTGGAAGAAGAAAGTTAAGAGTAAATGTGAATAAGAGCAAGGTTATTAGGTACAGTAGGGTTGAGGGTCAAGTCAATTGGGAGGTGAGTTTGAATGGAGAAAAACTGGAGGAAGTGAAGTGTTTTAGATATCTGGGAGTGGATCTGGCAGCGGATGGAACCATGGAAGCGGAAGTGGATCATAGGGTGGGGGAGGGGGCGAAAATTCTGGGGGCCTTGAAGAATGTGTGGAAGTCGAGAACATTATCTCAGAAAGCAAAAATGGGTATGTTTGAAGGAATAGTGGTTCCAACAATGTTGTATGGTTGCGAGGCGTGGGCTATGGATAGAGTTGTGTGCAGGAGGATGGATGTGCTGGAAATGAGATGTTTGAGGACAATGTGTGGTGTGAGGTGGTTTGATCGAGTGAGTAACGTAAGGGTAAGAGAGATGTGTGGAAATAAAAAGAGCGTGGTTGAGAGAGCAGAAGAGGGTGTTTTGAAGTGGTTTGGGCACATGGAGAGAATGAGTGAGGAAAGATTGACCAAGAGGATATATGTGTTGGAGGTGGAGGGAACGAGGAGAAGAGGGAGACCAAATTGGAGGTGGAAAGATGGAGTGAAAAAGATTTTGTGTGATCGGGGCCTGAACATGCAGGAGGGTGAAAGGAGGGCAAGGAATAGAGTGAATTGGAGCAATGTGGTATACCGGGGTTGACGTGCTGTCAGTGGATTGAATCAAGGCATGTGAAGCGTCTGGGGTAAACCATGGAAAGCTGTGTAGGTATGTATATTTGCGTGTGTGGACGTATGTATATACATGTGTATGGGGGGGGGTTGGGCCATTTCTTTCGTCTGTTTCCTTGCGCTACCTCGCAAACGCGGGAGACAGCGACAAAGTATAATAATATATATACATATATATATATATATATATATATATATATATATATATATATATATATATATATATATATATATATATATATACATATATATACATATATATGTACATACTTCCCCAGAAGTCCTTTTTATTCTGTAGCACTTAGGAATTGCACCAAGTTCACCAGTCAGGACCACAGGTCATGAAGTGATGTTATGCTGGGCTTGTGACTATATGCAAAGAGTGCAGGGCAACTGAATATTAAGTGCTCCTGTGATTTCTTTTTGGTAGTTGCATCATGGTGCATGAAAGGTCTTGGGATATGTTGAAATGATGTTTGAAGTATTGTGTAATGGGTGAGGTCCAGAGCTTACACAGGAAAGTGTGACTCATGATTAATTGGGGAGTGTGGTTTCTGATATATATTATCCCTGGGGATAGGGGAGAAAGACTACTTCCCACGTATTCCCTGCATGTTGTAGAGGGCGACTAAATGAGGAGGGAGGGGGTGGTTGGAAATCCTCCCCTTGTTTTTTTTTAATTTTCCAAAGGAGGGAACGGAGGGGGGGCCAGGTGAGGATGTTCCCCTTGAGGCCCAGTCCTCTGTTCTTAAGGCTACCTTGCTGATGTGGGAAATGGCGAATGGTATAAAAGGAAGAAAAAAATATATATACATATATATATATATATATATATATATATATATATATATATATATATATATATATATATATATATATATTTTTTTTTTTATACTTTGTCGCTGTCTCCCGCGTTTGCAAGGTAGCGCAAGGAAACAGACGAAAGAAATGGCCCAACCCACCCCCATACACATGTATATACATACGTCCACACACGCAAATATACATACCTACACAGCTTTCCATGGTTTACCCCAGACGCTTCACATGCCCCGATTCAATCCACTGACAGCACGTCAACCCCGGTATACCACATCGCTCCAATTCACTCTATTCCTTGCCCTCCTTTCACCCTACTGCATGTTCAGGCCCCAATCACACAAAATCTTTTTCACTCCATCTTTCCACCTCCAATTTGGTCTCCCTCTTCTCCTTGCTCCCTCCACCTCCGACACATATATCCTCTTGGTCAATCTTTCCTCACTCATCCTCTCCATGTGCCCAAACCACTTCAAAACACCCTCTTCTGCTCTCTCAACCACGCTCTTTTTATTTCCACACATCTCTCTTACCCTTACGTTACTCACTCGATCAAACCACCTCACACCACACATTGTCCTCAAACATCTCATTTCCAGCACATCCATCCTCCTGCGCACAACTCTATCCATAGCCCACGCCTCGCAACCATACAACATTGTTGGAACCACTATTCCTTCAAACATACCCATTTTTGCTTTCCGAGATAATGTTCTCGACTTCCACACATTCTTCAAGGCCCCCAGAATTTTCACCCCCTCCCCCACCCTATGATCCACTTCCGCTTCCATGGTTCCATCCGCTGCCAGATCCACTCCCAGATATCTAAAACACTTCACTTCCTCCAGTTTTTCTCCATTCAAACTCACCTCCCAATTGTATATATATATATATATATATATATATCTTTCTTTTTTCTTTCATACTGTTCGCCATTTCCCATGTTGGCCGGGTGGCGTTAATAACAGAGGACTGAGCCTTTGAGGGAGTGTCCTCACCTGGCCCCCTTCTGTGTTCCTTCTTTTGGAAAATTAAAAAAAAAATGAGAGGGGAGGATTTCCAGCCCCCCCACTCCATCCCCTTTTAGTCGCCTTCTATGATAGGGGATAGGGGAGAAAGAATACTTCCCACGTATTCCCTGTGTGTCGTAGAAGGCGACTAAAAGGGAAGGGAGCGGGGGGCTGGAAATTCTCCCCCTCTCGTTTTTTTTATTTTTTTTTTAATTTTCCAAAAGAAGGAACAGAGAAGAGGGCCAGGTGAGGATATTCCCTCAAAGGCCCAGTCCTCTGTTCTTAACGCTACCTCGCTATCGTGAGAAATAGCGAATAGTATGTCTTGGGAGTAAAGTCAGGGGTTAGTGAGAGGACAAGAGCAAGGGAAGGAGTAGCAGTACTCCTGAAACAGGAGTTGTGGGAGTACGTGATAGAATGTAAGAAAGTAAATTCTCGATTAATATGGGTAAAACTGAAAGTTGATGGAGAGAGATGGGTGATTATTGGTGCATATGCACCTGGGCATGAGAAGAAAGATCATGAGAGGCAAGTGTTTTGGGAGCAGCTGAATGAGTGTGTTAGTGGTTTTGATGCACGAGACCGGGTTATAGTGATGGGTGATTTGAATGCAAAGGTGAGTAATGTGGCAGTTGAGGGAATAATTGGTGTACATGGGGTGTTCAGTGTTGTAAATGGAAATGGTGAAGAGCTTGTAGATTTATGTGCTGAAAAAGGACTGATGATTGGGAATACCTGGTTTAAAAAGCGAGATATACATAAGTATACTTATGTAAGTAGGAGAGATGGCCAGAGAGCGTTATTGGATTACGTGTTAATTGACAGGCGCGTGAAAGAGAGACTTTTGGATGTTAATGTGCTGAGAGGTGCAACTGGAGGGATGTCTGATCATTATCTTGTGGAGGCTAAGGTGAAGATTTGTATGGGTTTTCAGAAAAGAAGAGTGAATGTTGGGGTGAAGAGGGTGGTGAGAGTAAGTGAGCTTGGGAAGGAGACTTGTGTGAGGAAGTACCAGGAGAGACTGAGTACAGAATGGAAAAAGGTGAGAACAATGGAAGTAAGGGGAGTGGGGGAGGAATGGGATGTATTTAGGGAATCAGTGATGGATTGTGCAAAAGATGCTTGTGGCATGAGAAGAGTGGGAGGTGGGTTGATTAGAAAGGGTAGTGAGTGGTGGGATGAAGAAGTAAGAGTATTAGTGAAAGAGAAGAGAGAGGCATTTGGACGATTTTTGCAGGGAAAAAATGCAGTTGAGAGGGAGACGTATAAAAGAAAGAGACAGGAGGTCAAGAGAAAGGTGCAAGAGGTGAAAAAAAGGGCAAATGAGAGTTGGGGTGAGAGAGTATCATTAAATTTTAGGGAGAATAAAAAGATGTTCTGGAAGGAGGTAAATAAAGTGCGTAAGACAAGGGAGCAAATGGGAACTTCAGTGAAGGGCGCAAATGGGGAGGTGATAACAAGTAGTGGTGATGTGAGAAGGAGATGGAGTGAGTATTTTGAAGGTTTGTTGAATGTGTTTGATGATAGAGCGGCAGATATAGGGTGTTTTGGTCGAGGTGGTGTGCAAAGTGAGAGGGTTAGGGAAAATGATTTGGTAAACAGAGAAGAGATAGTAAAAGCTTTGTGGAAGATGAAAGCCGGCAAGGCAGCAGGTTTGGATGGTATTGCAGTGGAATTTATTAAAAAAGGGGGTGACTGTATTGTTGACTGGTTGGTGTATGTATGACTCACGGTGAGGTGCCTGAGGATTGGCGGAATGCGTGCATAGTGCCATTGTACAAAGGCAAAGGGGATAAGAGTGAGTGCTCAAATTACAGAGGTATAAGTTTGTTGAGTATTCCTGGTAAATTATATGGGAGGGTATTGATTGAGAGGGTGAAGGCATGTACAGAGCATCAGATTGGGGAAGAGCAGTGTGGTTTCAGAAGTGGTAGAGGATGTGTGGATCAGGTGTTTGCTTTGAAGAATGTATGTGAGAAATACTTAGAAAAGCAAATGGATTTGTATGTAGCATTTATGGATCTGGAGAAGGCATATGATAGAGTTGATAGAGATGCTCTGTGGAAGGTATTAAGAATATATGGTGTGGGAGGCAAGTTGTTAGAAGCAGTGAAAAGTTTTTATCGAGGATGTAAGGCATGTGTACACGTAGGAAGAGAGGAAAGTGATTGGTTCTCAGTGAATGTAGGTTTGCGGCAGGGGTGTGTGATGTCTCCATGGTTGTTTAATTTGTTTATGGATGGGGTTGTTAGGGAGGTGAATGCAAGAGTTTTGGAAAGAGGGGCAAGTATGAAGTCTGTTGGGGATGAGAGAGCTTGGGAAGTGAGTCAGTTGTTGTTCGCTGATGATACAGCGCGGGTGGCTGATTCATGTGAGAAACTGCAGAAGCTGGTGACTGAGTTTGGTAAAGTGTGTGAAAGAAGAAAGTTAAGAGTAAATGTGAATAAGAGCAAGGTTATTAGGTACAGTCGGGTTGAAGGTCAAGTCAATTGGGAGGTGAGTTTGAATGGAGAAAAACTGGAGGAAGTGAAGTGTTTTAGATATCTGGGAGTGGATCTGGCAGCGGATGGAACCATGGAAGCGGAAGTGGATCATAGGGTGGGGGAGGGGGCGAAAATTCTGGGAGCCTTGAAGAATGTGTGGAAGTCGAGAACGTTATCTCGGAAAGCAAAAATGGGTATGTTTGAAGGAATAGTGGTTCCAACAATGTTGTATGGTTGCGAGGCGTGGGCTATGGATAGAGTTGTGCGCAGGAGGATGGATGTGCTGGAAATGAGATGTTTGAGGACAATGTGTGGTGTGAGGTGGTTTGATCGAGTAAGTAGCGTAAGGGTAAGAGAGATGTGTGGAAATAAAAAGAGCGTGGTTGAGAGAGCAGAAGAGGGTGTTTTGAAATGGTTTGGGCACATGGAGAGAATGAGTGAGGAAAGATTGACCAAGAGGATATATGTGTTGGAGGTGGAGGGAACGAGGAGAAGAGGAAGACCAAATTGGAGGTGGAAAGATGGAGTGAAAAAGATTTTGTGTGATCGGGGCCTGTACATGCAGGAGGGTGAAAGGAGGGCAAGGAATAGAGTGAATTGGAGCGATGTGGTATACTGGGGTTGACGTGCTGTCAGTGGATTGAATCGGGGCATGTGAAGCGTCTGGGGTAAACCATGGAAAGCTGTGTAGGTATGTATATTTGCGTGTGTGGACGTATGTATATACATGTGTATGGGGGTGGGTTGGGGCATTTCTTTTGTCTGTTTCCTTGCGCTACCTCGCAAACGCGGGAGACAGCGACAAAAAAAAAAAAAAAAAAAAAAAAATATATATATATATATATATATATATATATATATATATATATATATATATATATATATATATTCATACGTTTATTTATCTTACTTTGTCACTGTCTCCAACGTTAGCGAAAAAGAGGGCAAATGAGAGGTGGGGTGAAAGAGTATCATCAAATTCTAGAGAAAATAAAAAGTAGTTTTGCCAGGAGGTAAATAAAGTGCATAAGACAAGGGAAGAAATGGGAACATCAGTGAAGGGGGCTAGTGGGGAGGTGATAACAAGTAGTGGTGATGTGAGAAGGAGATGAAGTGAGTATTTTAAAGGTTTGTTGAATGTGTTTGATGACAGAGTAGCAGATATAGGGTGTTTTGGTCGAGGTGGTTGCAAAGTGAGAGGGTTAGGGAGAATGATTTGGTAAAATGATTTGGTGCTGTCTCCCGCGTTAGTGAGGTAACTCAAGGAAACAGACGAAAGAATGGCCCAACCCAGCCACATACACATGTATATACATACAGGTCCACACATGCGCATACACATACCTATACATCTCAATGTATACATATATATACACACAGACATATATATATATATATATACACATGTACATAATTCATGCTGTCTGCCCTTATTCATTCCCGTTGCCACCCCGCCATACATGAAATGAAAACCCTTTCCCCCGCATGTGTGTGAGGTAGCGCTAGGAAAAGACAACAAAGGCTACATTCGTTCACACTCAGTCTCTAGCTGTCATGTGTAATGCACCAAAACCACAGCTCCCTTTCCATATCCAGACCCCACAAAACTTTCTATGGTATACCCCAGACACTTTCCATGCCCTATTTCAATCTATTGATAGTACGTGGATCCCGGTATACCACATCATTCCAATTCACTCTATTCCTTGCACGCCTTTCATCCTCCTGTATGTTCAGGCCCCGATCACTCAAAATCTTTTTCACTCCATCTTTCCACCTCAAATTTGGTCTCCCACTTCTCCTCGTTCCCTCTACCTCTGACACATATATCCTCTTTGTCAATCTTTCCCCACTCATTCTCCATGTGACCGAACCATTTCAAAACACCCTCTTCTGCTCTCTCAACCACACTCTTTTTATTACCACACATATCTCTTACCCTTTCATTTCTTACTCGATCAAACCACCTCACACCACATATTGTCCTGAAACATCTCATTTCCAGCACATTCACCCTCCTCTGCACAACTCTATCTATAGCCCATGCCTTGCAACCATATAACATTGTAGGAGCCACTATTCCTTTAAACATACCCATTTTTGCTTCCCAAGATACCGTTTTCGACTTCCATACATTTCTCAACCCTCCCAGAACTTTCGCCTCCTCCCCCATCCTATGATTCACTTCCATTTCCATTGTTCCATACGCTGCCAAATCCACTCCCAGATATCTAAAACACTTCACTTCCTCCAGTTTTTCTCCATTCAAACTTACCTTCCAACTGACTTGTCCCTCAACCCCACTGTACCTAATAACCTTACTCTTATTCTTGTCTTTTTCATACATATGCAGCTCCAAGGCTTTACTAAACTCCATAGCAGGAATACAATGGACTCCTTTGAAGCAAATTCTCTTTGATGGGATAATACTCTGCTTCATCATCTGAGAACAGTGCAGCCTGCCCTAAGGTGACTTTTCATTTTTTGTGTAAGTTCATGCCGATGGAATCCAGGAACACCTACCCTTGTGTGTGGTATTTATTCATTTTATTTATTTTACTTTGTTGCTGTCTCCCACGATAGCGAGGTAGCACAAGAAAACAGACGAAAGAATGGCCCAACCCACCCACATACACATGTATATACATACACATCCACACACGCAAATATACATACCTATACATCTCAACCTATACATATATATACACACACAGACATATACATACATACACATGTACATAATTCATAGTCTGCCTTTATTCATTCCCACTGCCACCCTGCCACAACCCCCTCCCTCCGCATGTGAGTGAGGTAGCGCTAGGAAAAGACAACAAAGGCCACATTCGTTCACACTCAGTCTCTAGCTGTCATAAACAATGCACGGAAACCACAGCTCCCTTTCCACATCCAGGCCCCACAGAACTTTCTATAGTTTACCCCAGATGCTTCACATGCCCTGGTTCAATCCATTGACAGCACATCGACCCCAGTATACAACATCGTTCCAATTCACTCTATTCCTTGCACGTCTTTCAACCTTCACCATGTTTAGGCCCCGATCACTCAAAATCTTTTTCACTCAATCTTTCCACCTCCAATTTGATCTCCCACTTCTCGTTCCCTCCACCTCTGACACATATACCCTCTTTCTCAATCTTTCCTCACTCATTCTCTCCATGTGACCAAACCATTTCAAAACACCCTCTTCTGCTCTCTCAACCACACTCTTTATTACCACACATCTCTCTTACCCTTTCACTACTTACTCGATCAAACTACCTCAAACCGCATATTGTCCTTAAACATCTCATTTCCAGCACATCCACCCTCCTCCGCACAACTCTATCTATACCCTACGCCTTGCAACCATATAACATTGTTGGAACCACTTTTCCTTCAAACATACCCATTTTTGCTTTCTGAGATAACGTTCTCGACTTCCACACATTCTTCAACACTCCCAGAACTTTCGCACCCTCCCCCACCTTATGATTCACTTCCACTTCCATGGTTGCATCTGCTGCCAAATCCACTCCCAGATATCTAAAACACTTCACTTCCTCCAGTTTTTCTCCATTTAAACTTACCTCCCGATTGACTTGTCCCTCAACCCTACTGTACCTAATAACCTTGCTCTTATTCACATTTACTCTCAGCTTTCTTCTTTCACACACTTTACCAAACTCAGTCACCAGCTTCTTCAGTTTCTCACCCGAATCAGCAACCAGCACTGTATCATCAGCGAACAACAACTGACTCACTTCGCAAGCTCTCTCATCCACACAGACTGCATACTTGCCCCTCTTTCCAAAACTTTTGCATTCACCTCCCTAACAGCTCCATCCATAAACAAATTAAACAACCATGGAGACATCACACACCCCTGCCGCAAACCAACATTCACTGAGAACCAAACACTTTCCTCTCTTCTTACACATACACATTCATTCTTCAAAGCAAACACCTGATCCACACATTCTCTACCACTTCAGAAACCACACTGCTCTTCCCCAATCTGATGCTCTGTACATGCCTTCACCCTCTCAATCAATACCCTCCCATATAATTTCCCAGGAATATTTAACAAACTTATACCTCTGTAATTTGAGCACTCACTTTTATCCCCTTTGCCTCTGTACAATGGCACTATGCAAGCATTCCGCCAATTCTCAGGCACCTCACCATGAGTCATACATACATTAAATAACCTCGCTAACCAGTCAACAATATCGTCACCCCCTTTTTTAATAGTATGAATTATGTACATGTGTATATATGTATATGTCTGTGTGTGTATATATATATGTATACGTTGACATGTATAGGTATGTATATATGTGTGTGTGGACATGTATGTATTTACATGTGTTTGTGGGTGGGTTAGGTCATTCTTTCATCTGTTTCCTTGCGCTACCTCACTAACGTGGGAGACAGCAACAAATCATTTTACCAAATCATTCTCCCTAACCCTCTCACTTTGCACACCACCTCAACCAAAACACTCTATATCTGCCACTCTATCATCAAACAGTTTCAACAAACCTTCAAAATACTCACTCCATCTCTTTCTCACATCACCACTATTTGTTATCACCTCCCTCCTAGCCCCTTTCACTGAAGTTCCCATTTGTTCCCTTGTCTTACGCACTTTATTTACCTCCTTCCAAAATATCTTTTTATTCTCCATAAAATTTAATGATACTCTCTCACCCCAACTCTCATTTGCCCTCTTTTTCCTCATCAGAGCCAAATTCTCTCATTATTTCCTTTAATTCTATGTTTTTATGCCACAACTCTTCCCTCCAATTTCCTGTGATAACTGAGCCATTTTGCCACAAATCTAACCTGAGTGCAAATCACTTTATTTGTAACCAATGGTAGCATCTCCTGGAGGGACAATGAAAAGCAGCCATGAATATAAAAAAATCTAGTGTCACATAAATGAAACAAACAGTTTAGGGGTTAAGAGGTTTCTAGCCCAAAGGAATCTTTGAGATTCTCTCAAGGTTCACAGGATGATCTAACCCTGGAAAAAAGAGCATTCAAAATTACTGAATATAATAGTGTGCATAATCTTGCAAAAACAAAAAATATGTGACAGTGAAACAAAACAAATGAACACTTACCTTCAAATCCTTGATTGTCATGAATCTCTGTTACAGAGTGTTCATTTTCTCTTCCTTCTAACACAGCCAGAAGGCACTGGTGGATGCAAATATACTGTTGTTCGGTTTGTACCATCCACACTCGTTCTCGTCGCATTTCGTATACGATACCAAATATATCTACATAATCACAGGTACGGATGCTGAATAAAATACGGTCCAAGGAAATGAAAGTCCCAGACCGACCCACACCAGCACTGAAACAAAAAAGTTTCTGAGTATTGCAAGACATATACAATAAAAGTAAAATATGAGAATATGAATTATGTACATGTGTATATATGTTTGTGTATGTATATATATGTATACGTTGAAAGGTACAGGTATGTATATGTGCGTATGTGGACATGTATGTATATACAAGTGTATGTGGGTGGGTTGGGCCATTCTTTCCTCTGTTTCCTTGCGCTACCTCTAACGCAGGAGACAGCAACAAAGTATAATAGATAAATATATAAATAAATGAGAATATAATGCACTATTGTGTACGGGAGGGTGTCACAGAGCATGGATGGAATGGATCAAGAATAGTGTGGGTGAATGGAAAGACAAATTGTGAAGTATCCATTGTTTTTTGTATATGCACCTATGAAAATGAAGACTGTGCAAGGTAAAGATGAAATGAGGCATTTTTGGAGAAATTTGAATGACTGTATCGATTGTTTTGAGTGAAAGGTAGTACTGGGTGATATGAATTCAAAGGTGGGATGTGATGAAATTGGTGAGACAGTTGGTAATGGGGAATCTTTGGAGACAAAACATTCTGCCGTTTCTTTTTGGGAGAAATGAAGGTATGGTGCAAGGAAAAATGGAGAGGTAAAAGTGTTTGCAAGATGAATCATATAAAATGCAAGAAGGAGTATGAAAGAAAGGTAACTGAAAGTTTAGATAGAAGTGCAGTAAACGTGGAGATGCAGTCATATGTGAATAAGGTGCTGAAAATGTTTAGAGAAAGACAATTAACGGTTGTAGAGTTAGTAGTTGGATACAAAGTCATGAGATATAAGAATAAAAACGGAAATGCATGTTGGATGGATGAAATCAAATATGTGGTGCAAGAGAACAAAAAGGCATATGGTAGAGTGCTCAAAAGGAATGTACCAGTGAAATTTCAGCAAAGGAGGAAGGAAGAATTTACATGCGTAAGAGTAATGTTAAGAAGCAGATAGAGGAAAGCAGAGTTGGAGATTTTGGAAGAGACATGAGTGAAAAGTTCAGGGAAAACCAGAAATTGTACTAGAAAGAGGTGTAAAAGAAAAGAGGTGGATGTAAGAGTGGAAATGTTTATACAAGAAGTAAAGAAAGGGAGTTGCCAAATCAAATGGGGGAAGTAAAATGAAGATGGATAGAGTATTTGATGATTTTGAAGAATTGATGAATACGGAAGAAGGTGAGGCAACAGCTGATACATCAATGGCCTTAGAAGATGGAAGGAAAAGAATACATTTACAGGGGCCTACAGCTGGAGGGAGGTAAAAAGGACGATAATGAGGCTGAAGGTAAGAAAAACACCAGGAGTGGATATGATTATGACTCAAATGTTGAAGTATGGAGGTAAAAGTGTGAGAGAATGGATGCATTTCATATCTAATTTAGCACAGAAACAAGGTAATTCCAGAGGACTGGGTGAAAGCTATTAATGTTCTTTTTTACAATGAAAAAGGTCCTAAGGATGTATGTAGCAATTATAAGGGAATACATCTCTTAAGTATACCACAAAAAGTGCATTGAGGAGTCTTCATTGACAGAGAGATGGAAATAACTGAATACAGAATAAGTGAGGGGTAAAGGGGTTTTAGGAAACGTAGGGAGTATGTGTTAAGGATATATGGGGATGGAGATAACTATTGGATACTTGAAATAATAATAATAATAATAATAATAAGAAGAAAGTTAAGAGTAAATGTGAATAAGAGCAAGGTTATTAGGTACAATAGGGTTGAGGGTCAAGTCAATTGGGAGGTGAGTTTGAATGGAGAAAAACTGGAGGAAGTAAAGTGTTTTAGATATCTGGATTTGGCAGCGGATGGAACCATGGAAGCGGAAGTGGATCATAGGGTGGGGGAGGGGGCGAAAATTCTGGGGGCCTTGAAGAATGTGTGGAAGTCGAGAACATTATCTCGGAAAGCAAAAATGGGTATGTTTGAAGGAATAGTGGTTCCAACAATGTTGTATGGTTGCGAGGCGTGGGCTATGGATAGAGTTGTGTGCAGGAGGATGGATGTGCTGGAAATGAGATGTTTGAGGACAATGTGTGGTGTGAGGTGGTTTGATCAAGTGAGTAACGTAAGGGTAAGAGAGATGTGTGGAAATAAAAAGAGCGTGGTTAAGAGAGCAGAAGAGGGTGTTTTGAAGTGGTTTGGGCACATGGAGAGGATGAGTGAGGAAAGATTGACCAAGAGGATATATGTGTCGGAGGTGGAGGGAGCAAGGAGAAGAGGGAGACCAAATTGGAGGTGGAAAGATGGAGTGAAAAAGATTTTGTGTGATCGGGGCCTGAACATGCAGGAGGGTGAAAGGAGGGCAAGGAATAGAGTGAATTGGAGCGATGTGGTATACTGGGGTTGACGTGCTGTCAGTGGATTGAATCAAGGCATGTGAAGCGTCTGGGGTAAACCATGGAAAGCTGTGTAGGTATGTATATTTGCGTGTGTGGACGTATGTATATACATGTGTATGGGGGGGGTTGGGCCATTTCTTTCGTCTGTTTCCTTGCGCTACCTCGCAAACGCGGGAGACAGCGACAAAGTATAAAAAAAAAAAAAAAAAAAATAATAATAATAATAATAATAATAATAATAATAATAATAATAATAATAATGATAACAATAATAATAATAATAATAAAAAGATGGGAGGTGAGATTAGAAAGGGTAGTGATTGGTGGAATGAAGAAGTAAGATTGTCAGTGAAAGAGAAGAGAGAGGCAATTGGACAATTTCTGCAGGGAAATAGTGCAAATGACTGGGAAATGTATAAAAGAAAGAGTCAAGAGGTCAAGAGAAAGGTGCAAGAGGTGAAAAAGAGGGCAAATGAGAGTTGGGGTGCGAGAGTATCACTAAATTTTAGGGAGAATAAAAAGATGTTTTGGAAGGAGGTAAACAAAGTCCATAAAACAAGAGAACAGATGGGAACATCGGTGAAGGGGGCAAATGGGGAGGTAATAACAAGTAGTGGTGAAGTGAGAGGGAGATGGAGTGAGTATTTTGAAGGTTTGTTGAATGTGTTTGATGAAAGAGCGGCAGATATAGGGTATTTTGGTCGAGGTGGTGTGTGAAGTAAGTAAGAGGGTTTGGGAGAATGATTTGGTAAACAGAGAAGAGTTAGTGAAAGCTTTGCAGAAGATGAAAGCTGGCAAGGCAGTGGGTTTGGATGGTATTGCTGTGGAATTTATTAAAATAGGGGATGACTGTAATGTTGATTGGTTGGTGAGGATGTTCAGTGTATGTATGGTTCATGGTGAAGTGCCTGAGGGCTGGCGTAATGCATACACAGTGCCATTGTACAAAGGCAAAGGGGATAAAGGTGAGTGCTCAAATTACAGAGGTATAAGTTTGTTGAGTATTTCTGGTTAATTATATGGAAGGGTATTGATTGAGAGGGTGAAGGCATGTACAGAGCATCAGATTGGAGAAGAGCAGTGTGGTGGTTTCAGAAGTGGTAGAGGATGTGTGGGTCAGGTGTTTGCTTTGAAGAATGTATGTGAGAAATACTTAGAAAAGCAGATAGATTTGTAAGTAGCATCTATGGATCTGGAGAAGGCATATGATAGGGTTGATAGAGATGCTCTGTGGGAGGTAAGTTGCTAGAAGCAGTGAAAAATTTTCATCGAGGATGTAAGGCATGTGTACGAGTAGGAAGAGAGGAAAGTGATTGGTTCCCAGTGAATGTCAGTTTGTGGCAAGGATGCGTGATATCTCCATGGTTGTTTAATTTGTTTATGGATGGGGTTGTCAGGGAGGTGAATGCAAGAGTTTTGAAGAGAGGGGCAAGTATGCAGTCTGTTGTAGATGAGAGGGCTTGGGAAATGAGTCAGTTGTTGTTCGCTGATGATACTGTGCTGGTGGCTGATTCGGGTGAGAAACTACAGAAGTTGGTGACTGAGTTTGGTAAAGTGTGTGAAAGAAGAAAGCTGAGAGTAAATGTGAATAAGAGCAAGGTTATTAGGTTCAGTAGGGTTGTGGACAAGTAAATTGGAAGGTGAGTTTGAATGGACAAAAACTGGAGGAAATGAAGTGTTTTAGATACCTGGGAGTTGATTTGGCAGTGGATGGAACCATGGAGGAGGGCTTAGAAATCATTCTAGATTTTTCAACCTTTATCAAAATTCCAAAACTTTCCTTTACAAAGTTCTTTTTACCGCTGCATTATTCTCACATCCATTATCCTATCTCAGTCAAATGTTCCATTCTTTCTTGCACACACTTACCTGCATTACCCTTCTTAAAATTATCAATAACATCTATCCTTTAACACTCATTTTTTTTATGGTAGCTGAGACAGAACAGGAAACTGAATGCCTTAATGATGGCCATATCAAATATGCAATATATTTGTGTATTCCAGCTTAAACCAGATATCCATTTTATCTACCAGCCCCAAAGCGGGGATGAAGAGCTGGGTTGGATGAGAAACAACTGCCCTTCCCAGAATTCCAAACCTAAGTGGGACCATGCATAATTCATAGTCAACGATGCTACTCCATTACCACATTACATAGAACTGCACACAACATATTTTGATTGGTTTCAACCAACCATAACTTTCCTCCACCACAGTATTAGTATTATCTCTGTAATCTCTTCTGGCACACCCTCCCTTTACTCTCACCATACCATTACGTAAGCACCCTCTCCTGTGCAGACAACAGTTCCATCAAAGCATCCAAGCACTGCTCATGAATAACAAACATGAGGTGCTGCTTACAAATCTGGAAGATCAGCATTCACAAAACAAAATGACTGAATCTCTATAGATACCTACAGTCTCATCCTTTTAATCCCTGGCAGGTAAGAACCCAGTGTGAATCCTCACAACACCCTGAATATTCAACCATTTTAACCAAATAAAACACCAATCACACTCATACACATTGGCCACTTCCAAAAACATTAAGCCCTACAGTGGAATTATTCAGGATGCTGATCTTACTCCAACTCACTTCAGTCTCTCCCTGCAGCCTTCCTCTGCCTTCCTGAATAATGATGTGGAAACCCTCTGCTTCACAGATAAACCAACAAATCAAATCACAGCATCTCATTGCAAAAGCAATAAAACATGCAGTATCTTATCAAACAATTCAAACACTAGCACTCACAGTCTCAACCCTAGACAGATACAAATCCAACCTATATCACCATACAATAAATGGTCAAACACTTCTACAAACAAAACACTAACAATACTAAGTATCACATTTGCCACACTATATTTAAAGCCTCCACCCCCAAATCACAAACATGAATATGAAAATCACTAAGTAAATGGCCTCTAGTCAATCACTGGCACCAACTTCAAAGAGGAAAAATACCCTTTCACAGCCTCCCACAGACAATTCATATGTTCCTTTCTAAACCATGTCTCACCTGTCTTGTCATCCACTCTTTCAAGAGCAGATAAGACAAAACTAAAAACCACTCAAAAAATATCTAGAAAAAACATTGGCTGCCTAGCAACCATGAATATTCATTAACTACATAACAAAACAAAGGTCCTTCCAGTACAATCCCACTTTAACATGCTAGGCACTCATTTTTATGCAAGATCACTGACCTCTTCCTGTCTAAGTACTTTCATGATCACCCATCAATCTCCATAAAGAAAATAAAGCTTACTCCAGTCTCACACATGAGTCACCTGTAAACTTAGATCTTCACCCTGATAACACACATTGATGCTAAAATGACCTGACAAACATCAAAAACTCTAAATTATTCATTTCAAAATGTTGCACTTTTGGTTATGGATCATAGGAGGAGACTAGCAATGGACCAAAAACAGGTTCTGAGAAGACTGCTTTAGAAAGTAGCAGGGTGAGAGTTTATCAAACAATAATTCTGAATTATAATTTGTATATATCAAATAACTGGTGCTCATTTTCACACAAGAATATTCACATACCCTTCTGAATTACATCTTTTATGGTGATGGTCACTGCTGTCATATGGATGATGAACTATGCCCTCAGACATAACAGAAGGACTATTGGCACATGCCTAGGTTTTCTGTTTATAACTTACAATTCAACCTACCGATATTCTAATCTAAGTGGATGAGGTAAGTTTAGAAAAATAAGATAACTCCCTCCACACTATCCGGCAACAACAGCCAGCAAGAAAAGAATAGAAGAAAAACCTAGCATTTGTGAAGAAAGCCTACATGAAATTTAGGAATGAAAATAAAAGGGAAAATCCTAAAATGAAATTTACTATTCTATCACAAACTCTGCTGTAATTAAGTACAGGTATATTCTTAGGCTCTGAGAAAAGAAAAAAGATGTACAATATTTTTTTTTTTTTTTTTCATACTATTCGCTATTTCCCGCGATAGCGAGGTAGCGTTAAGAACAGAGGACTGGGCCTTTGAGGGAATATCCTCACCTGGACCTCTTCTCTGTTCCTTCTTTTGGAGAAAAAAAAAAAAAAAAAAAAACGAGAGGGGAGGATTTCCAGCCCCCCGCTCCCTTCCCTTTTAGTCGCCTTCTACGACACGCAGGGAATACGTGGGAAGTATTCTTTCTCCCCTATCCCCAGGGAAAATGTACAATAATATGTATGTATATTTTCTTCCCTGTATTCATTTAGCAGGTATCTGAACAGATGTAAAATTTGTCTAACCAGTTTTCAAAGGTATCTAAAGTCTTTGCTTTGACAAAGTTTGACAAATACTTGTTCCAATGTTCAATGCACCTACTTGCATCATAAACTTTTTCCCATATCAGTACAGATACTACTCGACTTATGATGGGGTAACATACTGATAAACCCATTGTAAGCTGAAAACATCTTGTTGGCAATACATATAATACATTTAATATAATACAACTAATCTACCAAACATCATAGCTTAGCCAAGCCTACCTTAATTGTCCTCAGAACACTCACATTAGCCTACAGTTGGAAAATATCATCTAACACAAAGCTATTCTATAATAAAGTGTTTCTTTGCTGTGAACTTTCTAGGTACATTGGGTATAACTTCATGCAGGGCAATTATCTCTATTTTCATCTTAACAGTAATTGCCTTTCTTTTCTTCTCAACAGAGGCAGGAAACACAGATGGACATCTGTAAACATGCTGGAATGCAAAATATGAAACAGAAAATCCAAAAACTCTGGCAACACAGAACACTGTAGGGTAACAGTTGTTTACACTCGTGATCACCTGGATGACTGGAAGCTGTGGCTTGCTGCCACTGTGCAGCATCATGAGAGAGTATAGTACCACATATCTCTAGCCCAGGAAGAGATCAAAATTCAATATTCAAAGGACAGTTTCTAATGAATGCGTATCACTATTGCAAAATCATAAAGTCAGAAAGTAGTAAGTCAGGGAGCATCTGTAACGCATCATTTAGCTCTAAATCTTACTGCATTCCACATGTCCTAGAACTTGCATTTTGTTGTATTTCAAGATGATCATTGTAAACTAAATATGTCAAATTCATTCTTTTTGAAAACTTGTATTAAGGTACAGCAAAGTGGATGCTCATTTGGAAAAAAAGATTTAATCTTCTTAGCCTCTCTTTCTGTGGCAGGCTTGCCGTTTTATCACCCAATAATTGTATTTTTCCCAATTTTTCCTCAATCTTTTCACAGTTCAGGGACCAGAAACAAACTCATGTTAAAGGTGTGGTCTTACTAGAGCATTAAAAAGATGGCATCACATCTGGCATTTTGTGGTCTACGTTCCTAGCTATGAAACTTATCATTAAGTCTGATTTTTATATTACTGATATGCACTGTTTAGTATATTTCAGATTTGACAATATTTTCTTATTGCAGAAGCTAAGCTGGTTGACCAATGCTACTTGATTACATAGATATGCTATGATTTTTTCACATATCTTTTTTGTGTAATTTTACCTAAAACTGATATGAAGTTAATTCAGTGGTAATTCAAGGCACATTTCTCATCTTTCTTCTAAATAAGAGTGATATTTAGAAACTTCCAGTTGTTACATGCACTACCCTGTGTCAGTGATCTGTCAAATATTCAAAGGAAACATCAGCTGCCATATGACCTCCTTCAAAATCTGGGCTAGGTTATGCTGATCAATTGGCTAATAAATTTGGTCACAGTACTTCATAACCCTTAATTTGTTACCTCTGATTTTTCATTATCAAACCCCTAAACATCTTTTTAGCAGTTTTGAGGTTTGCATAATCTTTGTTAAACGTGATTCATTTAGTATGGTCATTTCCTTGCTGCCATCAGTTACCTTGCCATGTTTGGATATCGTTAGTTCTTTGGTGCCTTTTACATCTTTTTCTATCTTAAATATTTAAAGAATTCTTTGGGTTTATTTCTAATACTTATAGAAATTCTTTTTCATGTTTGTATTCACTTTGTCTTAAGACAGCAATTACAAAGCTACAATGACCAAACTCAGGAGCAAGGTGTCTTAATGTTCTCTACAAATCAAGAACTAGAGAGCCAGCGGGGTTATCTGTCATACTTTCAAAAGAATCATGGTATTATGCATCTTATATCAGCCAAGAGTTAAGTGTCATAGAGATCTATGTGGTACATTCCAAAAACTAGCAGTCTGCAGTTTAAGTTCACTAGCTAGCCTAATCTTCAACTCTATCCCATCAGACATTCACTACTGAGAAACTGAACTTCCCAAACAAATATGAGTCACACCTGCACTCTGGAGAGCATTGAACTCTTCAGAAATACAAAGAATGATTCACCATATGATATAACCCCTAATGCCAAAGATGAAACTTCCACATCAATGAAACCAAACATCTACTCCTGAGCTGCCCTGCAGGCATCCTGCCAAGACAAACAAACAAATAACACCATCACACTCCAAGGCTGGTTTCCTGTGCGCAACAGAAACCCTATAAAAGGATTCCTGGGATTTCATGGTTCACATTCTGAGAAGCAATTGCACGTGTATTGCTTACACTCAAGGCTTTATGCTTTTTCTGAGGGAGAGAATTGGCTTTTTCAAAATATCCTACCACTTTTTTTTAACTCATAAATATCAAATTCAAGCAGACTTACTCCATTTTACTTTGTTCTAAAGGCTCTGAGAAAAAGCTCCTTACCTGCAGTGCACAACAATGGGTTTTTGATCTGGCCCAACTCGTTCTCGGAATGATCGGACAAATCTAACAAGAGTTTGCGGAGGATCAGGAACACCAAAGTCTGGCCAAGTTGTGAAGTGGAAATGCTGTATAATGCGACAAATCTCTCCCTGTAAGAGGAAAGATCTATTAATACATTTCTAAGTCAAATATGAAGCATGAAAACTCTACTCTTGTAAATTAAAATAAGGCTTCATATTATGTAATCTTAAAGACAATCATTACAATCCACTAATAATGGGGCATACAGTATTTCTAGAACATATGCAGTGAAAATTCAATGGCTAATTAAATAACAAAGCTCCAAATTTATTGAGTTGGCTGGAAGAGCAAAAGAAAAAGTTAAATTTTCCAGAAAACTGAGATGAATTGAGAGCAAATGAGAATCCTAGAAGATTGCATTATAATTCAAAGAAAAACAAAAAATATTCTAGAACCAAAAAAAAACAAACAGATCCATAGAATAGGTTTTTGTAAGGACTGAAAGTGTGCCAGAGGTATCAGGAAGACTGCTTGTGACAAAGCATTATGTTTGTAAGAGGTGTTGAGAATATTTTCAGAACTGATGGGAGAAAATGGTAAAAGAGATACAGGTAATGATACAATAGGATTAAAATTTAGTAGTGAGTGGAACAGATATGGGGGAGATAAAGATACTGTCGCACCATTTACAAGATCTTCACACGTACAGCTTTCTAAGAATTTCCTCACATCACAGACCTCTCTTGTGTTCATTCTTCATTCACAACAATAATCCATAGCCACTGATCTTTTGTGCTTTACCAGTATCCAAGAAAATTTATGTTTAACATTAATATATCAAAGTTGGGACTTGTGCACTCTACATTCAAATTCCTCCAATGTGTCAGAGCTTTAAAAACATGTTCAATTCTTCTCCTTTGCATTATCCTTGACCTCAGCTTTTCCAGTACTGTCATAAGTAATCCTCACTCCCTATTACCCACACTTACAAACAACTTATGTCCATTCATCTTTGTTTCTTTTATGGTGACCAACATGGCACTGGCAAAACATGACCCAATGAAGGCCATATATCAAATAAAAAACATGTAAGTTTTGTATGTTGAAAAAACATTTTTTTCCCTGAAGTGATGTCCTATGAGTTAAGACACTCCTTTGGGTGCATTAGGCCAGAATCATTCCTACTGTTATAAAACTGGTTAAGAAGCTCTGTTTCACTTGCCCTTTTCAGTTGATACCTGGGCCATTAGAAGCTTTTTTCAACTAATGGGGTTCATTTTAATCAATCACCAACATCAGTTGGCACCACTTACCTACTAACTCCCAGATGTTTGGAGATTAAAATTCACAAATTACAGTGCCAACCCAAAGCAATCACAAAAAGGACAGAGAAGAGGATTTTTGTAAAAGGAGGAGAGGCCAGCAGGGCAAGAAAATGGAAAAAATTGCTTACAGGACACTGAAATTCTACATTTCTCTTGTAATCAGTCAGTCCAAGAGCAGGAGAGCATACCCACATGATGGGGGAGGGTTAGAGGAAACATTACTAAATCAGACTGAAAACAAAAAACTAAATACCTTCACTGGTGAATCAGATATGTACTGGGATCTGACTCTTCACAGGAGGGAATCTCCAAATCCATCATTTTTAAATTATGGTACTGTTACAAAGGTGCAAGAGAAGTGCCACAGGCACTTGATTTCCTTCAGAGAATTGCTTCCATACATTATATACTCCTGTATCGAGCCCAGGTTGATCCAAAACCTATATCATTTCATTACACTTAACCGCCATCTCCCATGTTAGCGAGGTAGTGCAAGGAAACAGAACTGGAATGGACCAACCCACCCACATACATACGCATAATGCCCACACACGCACATATACATACATATACGTTTCAACATATACATATGTATATATATACACACAGACATATATACAAATGGATATATGCACATGCACATGTCCATACTTGCTGCCTTCATCCATTCCTGTCGCCACCCCCGCCACACAAATATAGCATCCACCCTCCCTCCTTCAGCGAGGCAGCACCAGGAACAGGCAAAAAGGGCTACATTCATTCACACTCGGTCTCTAGCTGTCATGTTTAATGCACCGAAACCACAGCTTCCTTTCCACATCCAGGCCCCACAGACCTTTCCATGGTTTACCCCAGATGCTTCACATGCCCTGGTTCAATCCATTGACAGCACATCAACCCTGGTATACTACATCATTCCAATTCACTCTACTCCTTGCATGCCTTTCACCCTCCATTATGTTCAGGCCCCGATCGCTCAAAATCTTTTTCAATCCATCTTTCCACCTTCAGTTTGGTCTTCCACTTATCCTTCTTCCCTCCACCTTTGACACATATAGCCTTTGTCAATCTTTCCTCACTCATTCTCTCCATGTGACCAAACCTTTTCAACACACCCTCTTCTGCACTCTCAACCACACTCTTTTTATTACCACATATCTCTCTTACCCTTTCATTACTTACTCGATCAAACCACCTCACACCACATATTGTCCTCAAACATTTCATTTTCAACGCATTCACCCTCCTCTGCACAACCCCATCTATAGCCCATGTCTCGCAGCCATATAACATTGCTGGAACCACTAATCCTTCAAACATACCCATTTTTGCTCTGCAAGATAACATTCTTGCCTTCCACACATTCTTCAATGCTTCCAGAACCTTCGCTCCCTCCCTCCTCCTGGGACTCACTTCCACTTCCATTGTTCCATCCGCTGTCAAGTCAACTCCCAGATATCTAAAATACTTCACTTCCTCCAGTTTTTCTCCATTCAAACTTACCTCCCAATTAACTTGTCCCTCAACCCTACTGAACCTAATAACCTTGCTCTTATTCACATTTACTCTCAACTTTTTTCTTTCACACATTTTACCAATCTCAGTCACCAACTTCAGCAGTTTCTCACCCAAATCAGCCACAAGTGCTGTATCATCAGGAAACAACTGACTCACCTCCCAAGTCCTCTCATCCACAACAGACTGCATACTTACCCCTCTCTCCAAAACCCTTGCATTCACCTCCCTAACCACCCCATCAATAAACAAATTAAACAATCTTAGAGATATCACGAACCCCTGCCGCAAACTGACATTCACTGGGAACCAATCACTTTCCTCTCTACCTACTCGTACACATGCTTTACATCCTTGGTAAAAACTTTTCACTGCTTCTAGCAACTTACCTCCCACACCATATACTCTTAAAACCTTCCACAAAGCATCTCTATCCAGCCTATCATATGCCTTCTCCAGATCCACTAATGCTTCATACAAATTCATCTGTTTTCTAAGTATTTCTCACATACATTCTTCAAAGCAAACACCTGATCCACACATCCTCTACCACTTCTGAAACCACACTGCTCATCCCCAATCTGATGCTCTGTATATGCCTTGACCCTCTCAATCAATACCCTCTCATAAAATTTCCCAGGAATACTCCAACAAATTTACGCCTCTGTTATTTGAACACTTATCTTTATCCCCTTTGCCTTTGTACAATGGCACTATGTATGGATTCTGCCAATCCTCAGGCACTTTACCATGATCCATACATACAGTGAATATCCTTATCTACCAATTAACAACACAGTCACCCCTTTTTTTTTTTTAAATTCCACTCTAATACCATCCAAACCCACCACCTTGCTGGTTTTTATCCTCTGCAAAGCTTTCACTACCTCTTCTCTGTTCATCAAACCATTCTCCCTGACCCTCTCACTTCGCACACCACTATAAAACTATAATCTCTTAATCCGTATAAAGAAATTTCTCTCTAATAGGGGAGTAAAACTTCTAATGTGAAAAAAAAATCCCTCGGTAATCTCAGGTGAACTCTAAAAGATATCTGAAGATTTAACCGAGCAAGGCACAATTTTCTCTTGATGAAAACCTCATTGAATGGATGGCAATGGAACTATTTCTTGGCCAAAAAGCTAGGGTATGGGTTTATAATGATCCATAAGACCTCATCATCAAACCTAAAAAGATTGTTTGTATGGAAGTAGCATGTAATTCACTAAATCCCCTTCCAGGGTCCAAGGCTATAACGACATGTATCATCAGAAGAAATTAAGGAGCTAATCAGTATATATGATTATAATGTTAAAAGGTGCAAGACATCTGAAATCTCAAATCAAGCTGATTGGGAGAAGTAACTGTGCTCTTCAAAAGAAAGATCAAAGAAATCTGTCCCATATTGATGCTATCAAATTAAAACCAAAAGCCAAAGAAAGGAGTACTTAACAGGCAATCTTTTGAGAGGTAATAGTGTTACAACTCATCCATTTGTCATGAAACCAGCTAAAGAAGTACTTTAATCATAAAACTTCCATAACTTTGGAAGTATCAGAGTCTTCAGTGAAGACTTGAGATGATTTCCATACTGATGGGTACTGTGTTAAGAGCAGAAGGACAAAGGTTATGAAGAACTTGCCCAGATGTACAGGAAAAGAAGATACATCTGGTTCAAATTATTCCAATCCAAGGAGGGAGCATCTCATGCAATTGGCTATACATATAAAAGTAAGGAGATCCACTTTTTAAGTTGCCACTCCAATCAGAGGATCCAAATGAAAGCCTTCTTCCCTATCAATATTTCTGTTGCCATTAAATAATCACAAGAGGGCATCTGCTCACCCAAACAATGCAATTTCCTTTGAGATAAGAAGCATGGTGAAATGGTTTTCTGACATCATTAAGCATAATTCTTTTCTCTCAACTCAAGAGAGGCTACAATATGCAAAAGCCTCCGTTTACAGATATTGGACAGCCAAAGTAAAGTCCAACAGAAATAAAATTCTGGATCTAGGCCTCAAGATATCCTGGGACATTTTGGATATGACAGGATTTCTGTATTCCTATCCAACAGTCTACAGTGTTACGAACATGAGTGCGTGTGTTCGTATATATATACACGAACATGAGTTCGTGTATATAACGTGTGTGTGTCCTTATGTATGGTGGTGTAATCCTGTTTTGAAACCAGATGGCGATCTGTCCTTGAGCACCCGGACCCTTGTCAATCAGCTACGGGGTATTTCACCACCGTACGGGACATGTCATCGCTGCATGTTCAAACAAGAGGACAAAGGAGAGTGAACTACACAGAATGTGCCACAGACCTTAGGATACTCCAACCAATCACAAGTGATTTTACTCCCATAGCCAATCAAGGGTAGAGTTGTATCAGCAGGCGGACGCTCGACTTTACTTGTAATAAATACCCATGACACCCTCTGAGATTTGATTTTCTCTCTCTCTAGCCCAGTGGGGTAATTGGTGTCCCTCCAGCTGTGAGCCCAATTATCTGAGTGCAGTGCGATACAAACCCTACATTGTTTTGTCTGTCATAACTGAGTATCACAGAATTATAACTTGTTATAAAAGGGTCTAACTAAGTGTAATGTTATCGGACAAATTGTCATAAAGGAAAGAGATCTCTTGGTTTGAAATCTTACCTGGAATGTTAACTCTATGTTCGGTGTTAACTCATGTTCAATGTTAACTCATGTTCAGTGTTAACTCATGTTCAATGTTAACTCATGTTCAGTGTTAACTCATGTTCAATGTTAACTCATGTTCAATTTTAAACTCATGTTCAGTGTTAATGTAAATGATTCATGCCCGATTTATGTGCTTATTTTTTGTACAGCTTAAATTTTTTAATTATAAGGAGATTTAATTTAATGCTGGTATTTGTTTTAATCCCATAACTTACAGATAGTGTTATCCTGTTGTGAGACATAACAAATCTAACGTCCTTGCAAGACAAGGATCAGTATAGTATTTGTAACACATATATGTTACTGGCGACCTTGCCTGAATAAGTATTGAGTTCGTAACAACAGCTATCTGACCTTCTTAAGAAAGGAGACCCCTCTCATCTTTGATGCATCCCTCAAACCCTCAGAAAAGTCACAAATGGATTCCATGGCTTGGCTTTCTGGGGTCTTTATGTCAGACCACCACACTAACAATTCATGAAGTGCCCAGGAAAGGTGTTTGGAAGATCTCTGCTTGAAGAAGGAAAGAAGGCATTTACCTAGAAAGGAACCCTATGAACTATAGCCTCACCATGACAGTGCAATGGACTGCAAACCTGAACTTTCCTAGGCCCCACAAAACTTTCCATGGTTTACCCCAGACGCTTCACACGCCCTGGTTTAATCCATTGACAGCATGTCAACCCCGGTATACTGCATCGTTCCAATTCACTCTATTCCTTGCACACCTTTCACCCTCCTGCATGTTCAGGCCCCGATCACTCAATATCTTTTTCACTCCATCTTTCCACCTCCAATTTGGTCTCCCACTTCCCCTCATGCCCTCCACCTCTGACATATATATCCTCTTTGTCAATCTTTCCTCACTCATTTTCTCCATGTGACCAAACTATTTCAAACCACCCTCTTCTGCTCTCTCAACAACACTCTTTTTAATATCGCACATCTCTCTTACCCTTACATTACTTCCTCGATCAAACCACCTCACACCACATATTGTCCTCAAACATCTCATTTCTAGCATGTCGACCTTCCTCCGCACTACTCTATCTATAGCCCATGCCTCACAAATATATAACATTGTTGTTCCTTCAAACATACCTATTTTAGCTTTCCAAAATAACGTTCTTGACTTCCACACATTTTTAAAAGCTCCAAGAACTTTTGCCCCCTCCCCCACCCTATGATTCACTTCTGCTTCCATGGTTCCATCCGCTGCCAAATCCACTCCCTGATATCTAAAACACTTCACTTCCTCCAGTTTTTCTCCATTCAAATTTACCTCCCAATTGACTTGTCCATCAACCCTACTGTACCTAATAACCTTGCTCTTATTCACATTTACTCTCAGCTTTCTTCTTTCACAAACTTTACCAAACTCAGTCACCAGCTTCTGCAGTTTCTCACCCGAATCAGCCACCAGCGCTGTATCATCAGCGAACAATAACTGACTCGCTTCCCAAGCTCTCTCATCCACAACAGACTGCATACTTGCCCCTCTTTCCAAAACTCTTCCATTCACCTCCCTATCAACCCCATCCATAAACAAATTAAAAAACCATGGAGACATCACGCACCCTGCCGCAAACCAACATTCACTGAGAACCAATCACTTTCCTCTCTTCCTACTCAAACACATGCCTTACATCCTCGATAAAAACTTTTTATTGTTTCTAACAACTTGCCTCCCACCCAATATATTCCAAATATTTTTAATACCTTCCACAGAGTATCTCTATCAACTCTGTCATATTCCTTCTCCAGATCCATAAATGCTACATACAAATCCATTTGCTTTTCTATGTATTTCTCACATTCTTCAAAGCAAACACCTGATCCACACATCCTCTACCACTTCCCCAGTCTGATGCTCTATACATGCCTTCATCCTCTCAATCAATACCCTCCCATATTATTTCCCAGGAATATTCAACAAACTTATACCTCTGTGATTTGAGAACTCACTTTAATCCCCTTTGCCTTTCTACAATAGCACTATGCAAGCATTGCACCAATCCTCAGGCACCTCATCATGAGTCATACATACATTAAATAACCTTATCAACCAGTCAACAATACACCCACCCCATTTTTTAATAAATTCGACTGAAATATCATCCAAACCCATATATATATATATATATATATCTATTCATATTTTGCTTTGTCGCTGTCTCCCACATTTGCAAGGTAGTGCAAGGAAACGGATGAAAGAAATGGCCCAACCCACCCCCATACACAATGTATATACATACACGTCCACATACGCGAATATACATACCCATACATCTCAATGTAGACATATATATATACACACACAGAAATACATATATACACAGGCACACAATTCACTCTGTCTGCCTTTATTCACTCCCATCGCCACCTTGCCACACATGGAATACCATCCCCCTCCCCCCTCATGTGTGCGAGGTAGCACTAGGAAAAGACAACAAAGGCCCCATTCACTCACACTCAGTCTCTAGCTGTCATGTAATAATGCACCGAAACCACAGCTCCCTTTCCACATCCAGGCCCCACAGAACTTTCCATGGTTTATCGCAGACGCTTCACATGCCCTGATTCAATCCACTGACAGCACGTCTACCCCGGTATACCACATCGATCCAATTCACTCTATTCCTTGCACACCTTTCACCCTCCTGCATGTTCAGGCCCGGATCACTTAAAATCTTTTTCACTCCATCTTTCCACCTCCAATTTGGTCTCCCACTTCTCCTCGTTCCCTCCACCTACGACACATATATCCTCTTAGTCAATCTTTCCTCGCTCATTCTCTCCATGTGCCCAAACCATTTCAAAACTCCCTCTTTAGCTCTCTCAACCACGCTCTTTTATTTCCACACATCTCTCTTACCCTTACATTACTTACTTGATCAAACCACCTCACACCACATATTGTCCTCAAACATCTCATTTCCAGCACATTCACCCTCCTGCGCACAACTCTATCCATAGCCCACGCCTCGCAATCATACAACATTGTTGGAACCATTTTTCCTTCAAAAATAGCCATTTTTGCTTTTGGAGATAATGTTCTCGACTTCCACACATTCTTCAAGGCTCCCAGGATTTTCGCCCCCTCCCCCACCCTATGATTTACTTCCGCTTCCATGGTTCCATCCGCTGCCAGATCCACTCCCAGATATCTAAACCACTTTACTTCCTCCAGTTTTTCTCCATTCAAACTTACCTCCCAATTGACTTGTCCATCAACCCTACTGTACCTAATAACCTTGCTCTTATTCACATTTACTCTTAACTTTCTTCTTTCACACACTTTACCAAACTCAGTCATCAGCTTCTGCAGTTTCTCACATGAATCAGCCACCAGCGCTGTATCATCAGCAAACAACAACTGACTCACTTCCCAAGCCCTCTCATCACTAACAGACTTCATACTTGCCCCTCTTTCTAAAGCTCTTGCATTCACCTCCTTAACAACACCATCCATAAACAAATTAAACAACCATGGAGACATCACACACCCCTGCTGCAAACCTACATTCACTGAGAACCAATCACTTTCCTCTCTTCCTATACGTACATATGCCTTACATCTACGATAAAAACTTTTCACTGCTTCTAACAACTTCCCTCCCACACCATATATTCTTAGTACCTTCCACAGAGCATCTCTATCAACTCTATCATATGCCTTCTCCGGATCCATAAATGCTACATACAAATCCATTTGCTTTTCTAAGTATTTCTCACATATATTCTTCACAGCAAACACCTGATCCACACATCCTCTACCACTTCTGAAACCACACTGCTCTTCTCCAATCTCATGCTCTGTACATGCATTCACCCTCTCAATCAATAACCTCCCATACAATTTACCAGGAATACTCAACAAACTTATACCTCTGTAATTTGAGCACTCACTCTTATCCCCTTTGCCTTTGTACAATGGCACTATGCACGCATTCTGCCAATCCTCAGGCACCTCACCATGAGTCATACATACATTAAATAACCTTACCAACCAGTCAACAATACAGTCAACCACTTTTTTTAATAAATTCCACTACAATACCATCCAAACCTGCTGCCTTGCCGGCTTTCATCTTCCGCAAAGCTTTTACTACCTCTTCTCTGTTTACCAAATCATTTTCCCTAACCCTCTCACTTTCCACACCACCTTGACCAAAACACCCTATATCTGCCACTCTATCATCAAACACATTCAACAGACTTTCAAAATACTCACTCCATCTCCTTCTCTCATCACCACTACTTGTTATCACCTCCCCATTAGCCCCCTTCACTGAAGTTCCCATTTGCTCCCTTGTCTTACGTACTTTATTTACCTCTTTCCAAAACATATTTTTATTCTCCCTAAAATTTAATGATACTCTCTCACCCCAACTCTCATTTGCCCTCTTTTTCACCTCTTGCACCTTTCTCATGACCTCCTGTCTCTTTCTTTTATACATCTCCCACTCATTTGCATTTTTTCCCTGCAAAAATCGTCCAAATGCCTCTCTCCTCTCTTTCACTAATAATCTTACTTCTTCATCCCACCACTCACTACCCTTTCTAATCAACCCACCTCCCACGATTCTCATGCCGCATTTTTTGCGCAAGCCATCACTGATTCCCTAAATATGCCCCATTCCTCCCCCACTCCCCTTACCTTCTTTGTTCTCACCTTTTTCCATTCTGTACTCAGTCTCTCCTGGTACTTCCTCACACAAGTCTCCTTCCCAAGCTCACTTACTCTCACCACCCTCTTCACCCCAATATTCTCTCTTCTTTTCTGAAAACCCATACAAGTCTTCACCTTCGCCTCCACAAGATAATGATCAGACATCCCTCCAGTTGCACCTCTCAGCACATTAACATCCAAAAGTCTCTCTGTCGCGTGCCAGTCAATTAACACGTAATCCTATCCTGGGGATAGGGGATTAAGAATACTTCCCACGTGTTCCCTGCGTGTCGTAGAAGGCGGCTAAAAGGGGAGGGAGCGGATGGCAGGAAATCCTCCCCTCTCGTTTTTTTCTTCTTTTTTAATTTTCCAAAAGGAGGAACAGAAGGGGGCCAGGTGAGGATATCCCACAAAGGCCCAGTCCTCTGTTCTTAACGCTACCTCACTAACGCAGGAAATGGCGAATAATTTAAAAGAAAAGAAAAAAGATATATATATATATATATATATATATATATATATATATATATATATATATATATATATATATATATATATTTTTTTTTTTCATACTATTTGCCATTTCCCGCGATAGCGAGGTAGCGTTAAGAACAGAAAACTGGGCCTTAGAGGGAATATCCTCACCTGACCCCCTTCCCTGGGGATAGGGAAGAAAGAATACTTCCCACGTATTCCCTGCGTGTCGTAGAAGGCGACTAAAAGGGGAGGGAGCGGGTGGCTGGAAATCCTCCCCTTTCTTGTTTTTTTTAAATTTTCCAAAAGAAGGAAGAAGGATATATGTATATGTGTATATATATATATATATATATATATATATATATATATATATATATATATATATATATATATATATGAAAAATGTAAGAAATGTATATATATATATATATATATATATATATATATATATATTCTTTCTTTTAAACTATTTGCCATTTCCCGCGTTGGCAAGGTAGCGTTAAGAACAGAGGACTGGGCCTTTTTTGGAATATCCTCACCTTGCCCCCTCTGTTCCTTCTTTTGAAAAATTAAAAAAAAAAAATGAGAGGGGAGGATTTCCAGCCCCCCGCTCCCTCCCCTTTTAGTCGCCTTCTACGACACGCAGGGAATACGTGGGAAGTATTCTTAATCCCCTATACATATTTTTTTTCTTTTTTTTTGCTTTGTCGCTGTCTCCCGCGTTTGCGAGGTAGCGCAAGGAAACAGAAGAAAAAAATGGCCCAACCCACCCCCATACACATGTATATACATACACGTCCACACACGCAAATATACATACCTACACAGCTTTCCATGGTTTACCCCAGACGCTTCACATGCCCTGATTCAATCCACTGACAGCACGTCAACCCCGGTATACCACATCGATCCAATTCACTCTATTCCTTGCCCTCCTTTCACCCTCCTGCATGTTCAGGCCCCGATCACACAAAATCTTTTTCACTCCATCTTTCCACCTCCAATTTGGTCTCCCACTTCTCCTCGTTCACTCCACCTCCGACACATACATCCTCTTGGTCAATCTTTCCTCACTCATTTTCTCCATGTGCCCAAACCATTTCAAAACACCCTCTTCTGCTCTCTCAACCACGCTCTTTTTATTTCCACACATCTCTCTTACCCTTACGTTACTTACTCGATCAAACCACCTCACACCACACATTGTTCTCAAACATCTCATTTCCAGCACATCCACCCTCCTGCGCACAACTCTATTTTTTTGCTTTGTCGCTGTCTCCCGCGTTTGCGAGGTAGTGCAAGGAAACAGACGAAAGAAATGGCCCAACCCACCCCCATACACATGTATATACATACACGTCCACACACGCAAATATACATACCTACACAGCTTTCCATGGTTTACACCAGATGCTTCACATGCCCTGATTTAATCCACTGACAGCACCTCAACCCCGGTATACCTCATCGATCCAATTCACTCCATTCCTTGCCCTCCTTTCACCTTCCTGCATGTTCAGGCCCCGATCACACAAAATCTTTTTCACTCCATCTTTCCACCTCCAATTTGGTCTCCCACTTCTCCTCGTTCCCTCCACCTCCGACACATATATCCTCTTGGTCAATCTTTCGTCACTCATTCTCTCCATGTGCCCAAACCATTTCAAAGTGAGAGGGTTAGGGAAAATGATTTGGTAAACAGAGAAGAGGTAGTAAAAGCTTTGCGGAAGATGAAAGCCGGCAAGGCAGCAGGTTTGGATGGTATTGCAGTGGAATTTATTAAAAAAGGGGGTGACTGTATTGCTGACTGGTTGGTAAGGTTATTTAATGTATGTCTGACTCAGGGTGAGATGCCTGAGGATTGGCGGAATGCGTGCATAGTGCCACTGTACAAAGGCAAAGGGGATAAGAGTGAGTGCTCAAATTACAGAGGTATAAGTATGTTGAGTATTCCTGGTAAATCATATGGGACGGTAATGATTGAGAGGGTGAAGGCATGTACAGAGCATCAGATTGGGGAAGAGCAGTGTGGTTTCAGAAGTGGTAGAAGATGTGTGGATCAGGTGTTTGCTTTGAAGAATGTATGTGAGAAATACTTAGAAAAGCAAATGGATTTGTATGTAGCATTTATGGATCTGGAGAAGGCATATGATAGAGTTGATAGAGATGCTCTGTGGAAGGTATTAAGAATATATGGTGTGGGAGGCAAGTTGTTAGAAGAAGTGAAAAGTTTTTATCGAGGATGTAAGGCATGTGTACGTGTAGGAAGAGAGGAAAGTGATTGGTTCTCAGTGAATGTAGGTTTGCGGCAGGGGTGTGTGATGTCTCCATGGTTGTTTAATTTGTTTATGGATCGGGTTGTTAGGGAGGTGAATGCAAGAGTTTTGGAAAGAGGGGCAAGTATGAAGTCTGTTGGGGATGAGAGAGCTTGGGAAGTGAGTCAGTTGTTGTTCGCTGATAATGCAGCGCTGGTGGCTGATTCATGTGAGAAACTGCAGAAGCTGGTGACTGAGTTTGGTAAAGTGTGTGAAAGAAGAAAGTTAAGAGTAAATGTGAATAAGAGCAAGGTTATTAGGTACAGTATGGTTGAGGGTCAAGTCAATTGGGAGGTAAGTTTGAATGGAGAGAAACTGGAGGAAGTAAAGTGTTTTAGATATCTGGGAGTGAATGTGGCAGCAGATGGAACCATGGAAGCGGAAGTGGATCATAGGGTGGGGGAGGGGGCGAAAATCCTGGGAGCCTTGAAGAATGTGTGGAAGTCGGGAACATTATCTCGGTAAGCAAAAATGGGTATGTTTGAAGGAATAGTGGTTCCAACAATGTTGTATGGTTGCGAGGCGTGGGCTATGGATAGAGTTGTGCGCAGGAGGGTGGATGTGCTGGAAATGAGATGTTTGAGGACAATGTGTGGTGTGAGATGGTTTGAACGAGTGAGTAACGTAAGGGTAAGAGAGATGTGTGGAAATAAATAGAGCGTGGTTGAGAGAGCAGAAGAGGGTGTTTTGAAATACATATATATATATATATATATATATATATATATATATATATATATATATATATATATATACATATATATATATAATGATGGGTGATTTGAATGCAAAGGTGAGTAATGTGGCAGTTGAGGGAATAATTGGTATAAATGGGGTGTTCAGTGTTGTAAATGGAAATGGTGAAGAGCTTGTAGATTCATGTGCTGAAAAAGGACTGGTGATTGGGAATACCTGGTTTAAAAAGCGAGATATACATAAGTATACGTATGTAAGTAGGAGAGATGGCCAGAGAGCATTATTGGATTATGTGTTAATTGACAGGCACGCGAAAGAGAGACTTTTGGGTGTTAATGTGCTGAGAGGTGCAACTGGAGGGATGTCTGATCATTATCTTGTGGAGGCTAAGGTGAAGATTTGTATGGGTTTTCAGAAAAGAAGAGTGAATGTTGGGGTGAAGAGGGTGGTGAGAGTAAGTGAGCTTGGGAAGGAGACTTGTGTGAGGAAGTACCAGGAGAGACTGAGTACAGAATGGAAGTAAGGGGAGTGGGGGAAGAATGGGATGTATTTAGGGAATCAGTGATGGATTGCGCAAAAGATGCTTGCGGCATGAGAAGAGTGGGAGGTGGGTTGATTAGAAAGGGTAGTGAGTGGTGGGATGAAGAAGTAAGATTATCAGTGAAAGAGAAGAGAGAGGCATTTGGACGATTTTTGCAGGGAAAAAATGCAATTGAGTGGGAGATGTATAAAAGAAAGAGACAGGAGGTCAAGAGAAAGGTGCAAGAGGTGAAAAAGAGGGCAAATGAGAGTTGGGGTGAGAGAGTAGCATTAAATTTTAGGGAGAATAAAAAGATGTTCTGGAAGGAGGTAAATAAAGTGCGTAAGACAAGGGAGCAAATGGGAACTTCAGTGAAGGGCGCAAATGGGGAGGTGATAACAAGTAGTGGTGATGTGAGAAGGAGATGGAGTGAGTATTTTGAAGGTTTGTTGAATGTGTTTGATGATAGAGTGGCAGATATAGGGTGTTTTGGTCGAGGTGGTGTGCAAAGTGAGAGGGTTAGGGAAAATGATTTGGTAAACAGAGAAGAGGTAGTAAAAGCTTTGCAGAAGATGAAAGCCGGCAAGGCAGCAGGTTTGGATGGTATACATCAAAGAGAATGTTGTTTTGTCTCTTCCACTGTAGCTTGCTGTGAGATGCACTGTTAAAATTTTCTTTGTCTATGAAGATCATGCTTGACCAAAACTCCTCCCCTACTGTGGCATATTGGCATGCAACGAAAAGCCTCCCTTCCTGATGATGTTTAATGAGAAGTGGCCTCCAGGACTCAGAGGTGCATACCTACCTCATGAACGCAGCACCTCACTGACCGGTTGTGCACCTCCAGCTCTAGGGCATCACAGATGGCTATGGCCTTTGTTAATGGATTTGTTTCTGCTGCCTTGACTATTACCCATCTGAACCAGGTGGGGTAGTGTGCTACATGGCAAATCCATCAACCTTCCTCGCATGTATGAAAAGATTATCTATATATCTATTTACCATACATAACTGTTGTGGATGAGAGGGCTTGGGAAGTGAGTCAGTTGTTGTTTGCTGATGATACAGTGCTGGTGGCTGATTCGGGTGAGAAACTGCAGAAGTTGGTAACTGAGTTTGGCAAAGTGTATGAAAGAAGAAAGCTGAGAGTAAATGTGAATAAGAGCAAGGTTATTAGGTTCAGTAAGGTTGAGGGACAAGTTAATTGGGAAGTAAGTTTGAATAGAGAAAAACTGGAGGAACTAAAGTGTTTTAGATATCTAGAAGTGGATTTTGCAGTGGATGGAACCATGGAAGTGGAAGTGAGTCACAAGGTGGGGGAGGGAGCGAAGGTTCTGGAAGCATTGAAGAATGTGTGGAAGGTGAAAACATTATCTCAGAGAGCAAAAATAGGTATGTTTGAAGGAATAGTGGTTCCAACAACATTACATGGTTGTGAGGCATGGGCTATAGCTAGGGTTGTGCGGAGGAGGGTGGATGTGTTGGAAATGAAATGTTTGAGGACAATATGTGGTGAGAGGTGGTTTGACTGAGTAAGTAATGAAAGGGTAAGAGAGATGTGAGGTAACAAAAAGAGTGTGGTTCAGAGAGCAGAGGAGGGTGTGTTAATATGGTTTGGTCACATGGATGGAGAGAATGAGTGAGGAAAGATTGACAAAGAGGATATATGTGTCAGAGGTAGAGGGAACAAGGAGAAGCAAGAGACCAAATTGGAGGTGGGAGCATGGAGTGAAAAAGATACTAAGTGATCAAGGCCTGAACTTACAGGAGGGTGAAAGGTGAGCATGAAATAGTGAATTAGAATGATGTGGTATACTGGGGTCAATGTGCTATCAATGGATTGAACCAGGGCATGTGAAGTGAGGTAAACCATGGAAAGTTTTGTGGGGCCTGGATGTGGAAAGGGAGCTGTGATTTCAGTGCATTACATATGACAGCTAGAGACTAAGTGTGAACGAAAGTGGTCTTTTTTGTCTTTTCCTAGTGCTACACTACAGGGGTGGGGGGAATGCTATTTCATGTGTGGTGGGGTGGCAACAGGAATGGATGAAGGCAGCAAGTATGAATACGTACATGTGTATATATGTATATGTCTGTGTATGTATATGTTGAAATGTATAGGTATGTCAGTGGATGTCACAGAATTTTTGAAATTTCTTTTCAAGGTGTCAGGAACAACCTTCTCCTCTTTTAACTTTCCCCCAATTGGTTAGAGTCCCTGGACACTTCCTCAGCAATCTTCTCATCAGTGAGATGGCAGTATCCAAGTAGGTCAGTAACATCCTCCAACCACTATTCAACTTCTTCCATCTCCACATTTATCCCTAGTTTGATTGATGACTTAAACAAAGTCCCTCTTCAGCTTTCTGCAGTACCTTTTTCCAGTCCTATCAAAGAATACTGACAGGAACAGAATCCCATTCATCATTTGATGCTGCAGTTTTTTATGGTTTTGCAGGATGTGTTTGGCTGTTTTTCTCCTCTTCAGGACTGAAGTTGACCAAATATCGCTAGGCCAAATGCTACCAAATGCAGATCTGCTTAATAGATATGATAATTCCTTAATCCAAAGGACTAGATTAAGGAGGTTGTACTGGCAGAAAGGAACATTACCTTGACCTGTCCATCCTTGATGGACAATTTACAAGAGCTCTGGTGGGCTGGAGCATATCAAGGAAGAGCAGGGCTCTCACATCATGTGGGGCCATCTTCATGAAACTTTTGATGGTTCCTCACAACAGGAACAAATTGCTTGTGGAGCCTGTCAGAAGAGATATCTTGCATGAACCATGCACTTTTTTTGGTACAACACCACACAAGAAGGTGACCGGTGAAATACTTAGGGCTTCTAGTTTTTACCCACAACAACAGGCTTGAGATGATGGAGTCCATTTGTTCTGGTACAGGCTAGCACAGAAATATGCATCCTACTTTTCTTTTGATCTAGGGTGCTTGACATGCTTTTGTGGGCCTGGCTTTCTCAGTCAGGGATGCCCAAACATGCCCTGTCTCATCCCTGTTATAAATTTGGAAAACTTCACGCTCCTGCCATTGATGATTTCTCTTGACCTTTCAGCATAATGGTTCCACAGCACCTTTGTCAGCACTCATAATCTTCCAATGAGCTTCCTTGTCTAATAGGCCATAACAATTGAAGAAATAGTGAAGCCATCTTGGCCAACCTTTGAATGACTGCTCAGCCAAGTTCAGTCGGGTAGCAACCATGCACAAGGACCCCAAGCACAGTCCTGCTGGTACCACTTAAGCACAGTATCCTCAAGTTTCTGGTGTTTGTCCCTGTTCCAAGCACAAAAAAATTTCCTTGTTTTTCCCCCAGGCCTTCATAATGTTATAAATTGTACTCTTACTGAAGCCATACTCTTACATGAGGCACAAGTTACTCTCTCCACACTCATGACAATCAATCCTCTTCAGCAATGATGAGGTGTTTCCTGGACCTTCAGCACTGATACCACTTTTACTTGGCATAATAGAATAAAAAAAATACAGGTCAATGAAAAATGCAACTTTGTACGAATGTAATGAGTTTGTTTCTGTCTTGATCAAGCACGTACTTACCTAAGACTGCTGAGCAGTGAACAGACTAGGTTTTTTGTTTTGAAATTTCTACTCTAATTATCATTGTATGGGTAAAAGTAAAAAAAATAGTATTACAACATGAAATTACTGTAAGTTAGAGTGAAACTACATGTATATATCTGGGGAGAACACTCTGTATAAATCAAAAGAAAGAAAAACAAGCACCAAGATGACCTGACAGAGGCTGTTACATGTTCTCATGACACTCAGCATCCTGGACTGAAAGAGGTATGCAACTAATGAACTATTCCATCATATCCTAAATTCCGTCAAATGTGTCCAACCTTACAGGACTAATATTGCAATGCAATCAAAGGGGTCACAATAGATTTTTAGAAGAAAATTTTCCATATATTAGAGTCCATTAGAATAGGGATTCACTATAATCCAAATATTCATGCATGGAATTACTGGGCTTCAGATATTGAAGGATAAGACTTAAAAAGTTATCATGCTCTTAACTGAAGTAACTTGCACATGACATAACATGACAATACATAATGAGATCTGATCATAAAAATATAAGAAATTTGAATTTTAGCTGCAGTAAAAACTTACCTTGCAGACTCGAAACTCAGTTACGTTCCAATCTGGGAAATGGCTTTCATTAAGAATGGTCACCTGGATATCTCCATAATACACAGGCTGAGTATCATATGGCCAATAGTGGTCACATTTTTCACGTCCCTGAAAACATGAGTCTATATGTAATTATCATTTGTATTTGTTTTCAAACAATTAGACTTAAATATACAAGACATGGATTAGCTGTAATATGCTAAGATCGCTTTACCCAAAAAATGTTCTATGATAATGATTCAGAATCAGACATCCATAACAAATACCCAGTTCCTAAATACCACATACAGTTTCATACAACCATTACATTTCTCCCTAGCAGTATTTAGCCAGTGAGCATGGGAAATGAAAGAGTTCTGCTCCCTCTGTGATATTACCTAAGCATACCCAGTAATCTCAGTAGGATTCAGCAGTTTACCCACTATCTGCCCATCAAGATAGGATCACGTAGTATAACAGAGTCAAAGGGCATTGTATATCATCAACATTCAATCTCATCTTTATGTATTCTTGCATAGAACAAATTTTGCCACGATACCCCACAAGAAAAAAATATGTAGTACTCAAATTTGACAAAATGGATGGTGAAAACAACAGCAATCAGAGAGGAAACGAAATTCAAGAAAGAGAAAAACTGTGGTAACTATGTAGAGCCAAATAACTTCTCTGGATAAACAAAATATGTAATAAAATTCTACAAGAATACAAAAAATCATTAAACAGCATCCTATGAAATCTATAATCAAGGGGCTAGTACATGGTTATCACAGGCAGAGAGAAGATAAGAGAGAAAAAAATCTTAAAAAGCGATGTAAAAAATTGAAAAAAAACAAGAATGTAATTCACTGTGTTGAATTTTCTCCCTGTGCTGTAAAATTTTGCAATTACTAATGGGATGGAATGGGGAAGCCATGAAAAGTATTGTAAATGATAAAGAAAAAAAAAAAAAAAGAAATGAATAAGCTGCTGAAGGATCTTGATCCGTAAGAGTATCGTGGACCTAATGAAAGATGGCTAATTTAAGTTTGTAGCAAGCAAAAGGAAAATGAAGCCAGTAATACTCTTTACAAAATATACAAAACATGAATGCATGGAAAGAGTTTAGGTACAATGTTGTCTTCCTTAACTTTGCAGGAGGATTGAGTAAGGTAAATCACATTTTATTGGAAAAGCAAAGTAAGAAGATGGGTTAAAGGTTTTCTGACAAACAGGATGATATTCTATCAAGAGGGCCTCAAAGAACACTATTTGACTCTACTGACATAAACAAAGAAATTAAATCAATGTACTGTAAAGCGTTTAGATGGCGAAATCAGAGACAGTAAGAAGACAAACTGAAAATGACCTAAACATACCATAGGACTAGTACTGCTCTAGAAGTTGGAATGTCTCATGCTGTGCTAACAATTTAGCAAGATTTTATTTTGGTTGATATAGAGTAGTACATCCCTTCTACTAGAACCTTCTGCCCCTAAACATCATTTGATTGCCTCTGCTCTGATGCCTGCTGCATCAGGGACAGAATTTCCAACTCTTCTTATAAGCACTGCAAAACTGTTCAGTCAAGCAAACCTGCACAACAAGTACGTGTACTACTTTGACTACTTCTACAGACAAACCTCTCTGGTCTTTGGCCATAAAAAAACATCTCATCAATATCTTTTGTAATTCAAATTTTCCTTCACTCCTCCAAATTAATCAAATTTCATCCAACAGTCCAACTGATAAAGCTGCTCTTTTTGATACCTTATTTTCCTTCAATTCAAATTCTGATAATTCTGTATTTACTAACCTACCCTTTCTCCTCCCACAACATGAGCCATCTTCTATGTTTTCTTCTTAGAGGGTCTTCTTAGTACTTTCCAAACTGCAAATGGACAAGGACTACAACCCAGATGGCCTAAGGGAGTCCTAAGGGAGAAAGCCTCTGAGCTAACTCCAATCCTTGCTCACTTATTCTGTCAAAAAACTCAACTTTTCTTTCTTCCTGGATGCTAGCCTTGATACCTCTGAGAAAGGAGATCATGCTAACCTTCCAACTGTCACCCCAGTGCTCTTTCACTTTTGGTGTTACCAAAGGTTTTGAAACTTTCCTTAACTATCACTTTCTTAAACATTTAGAATTACATTTCATTCTTTCCAGTCACCAAAATAGCTTACACTGTGTGAAATACTCTTCTATGTGATTTACCTCCAGTCCTCTCTTTTAAAAGATTATGCAAAACTTTTGTTGTGATCCTTGACATATCTAGCAATTGATAAGGTGTGGCATGTCATTACTTTCCAAGCTCCCTTATCAGCACTTGCTGCTTCACCTGTATCCTGAATGTTGTGCAAGCTATGTCTTCTTTTAAATCTATTGAACCAACTATGATTTGCTGTGAAGTTCTGGATGCAATCCTCTAACCTTTGCCTGAATTGTTAGTAAGCTTAGTGGTACATGTTTTTGAATTTGATCTTCCATCCACAGCATCAACAACTTTTCCATTTCAAGGATGGGCTGCTTTGTCATTATCATAGACTTCATACTTGCTGAACCTTTAATTGCTTCACATATTTTTTCTTTGTCCTCTAAAATTGTAGAGACCATTGAATGGGACAACTGTGGATCACATGCAATCACATAAACTTTTTTTTCTCCCTCTTATTGGGTGGTTACCCTCCATCTTCAATTCCAAATTGAGTGTCTTCCTTGGCTTCTTGCCATATTTATCAACATGTGATGGGTTTTTCCTCTTGCTCATCATCTTCTTTGGGGTTTAATACAAAAATGGTTTAATCCAGCACAAAAATTAGCTAGATTCACGTGAATAATGCGCACTTACTAAATGGTAACAACGCAAACTTACTGAATGGTAACTGAGGGCAAGAACTGAGAGAAATGCTGTCATGTGCACAATGCTGGGATCGCCTGACATTCACATCATATGCATACAGCCGTAAGCACTGGCGGATGTACAACCAAGCGTAATTTTCATATTCATGTATATATATATATATTTATCTATACTTTTTTTCTGGTCATACATAAACATACATTTTTCTGGTCACAACTCGCATAGGTCGTAAGTTTGGGAGCATTTGTACAGTAAAACCTCTGTTATCTGAAATGCTTGAGAGAATAAGTCATTACAGATGAATTTTTTTGTTATTTGAGGGTTTTTAGTATACTAAGCAAATAAGAAATAATATTTTCAGATATCTTACAGAGGAAATATTCAAATAAGTAAGTAAGGTAGCAAATGGTGGTGAAATCCTTCATAAGTGCCGCCTTGGACTCGCCATTAGCCAGCTTCTTGCACAACTCCATCTTTCTTTCAAGGCTTAAATTGTTCCTCTTGTGCTTCATGCAAGATGTAGAGAAGCAGCCATGCAGTTGCTAACAATGTATGAAAGTGGCCACTGTCCATGTTAATAAACCAAATTGCACAAAAATACAAAAATGTGCAAGATTAACACACAACAGTACTCCAAAAAGCACATGGTAGATGGTAAACAATCACCAGAACCACAAAACACAGGGTAGGTAGTGCAGTGTGTGTGCTATATGAAATGTTTTTAAGTACAATTCTTATTTTTCCAAATCTGTTTTGGTAAATAGAAGATCTATCTGCATCTCTCAAAACTGTTCCATTCTGAAACTCCCTCAAGGGGGCATCCCTGGTAAAAAAGTCTCCATAACTAGTACACTCCAGTGCCACCTTTCACCCTTAACAGGCCACTGGCAGAGGGCAAGTCTAGTGCAGTGTTTGCAGATACTCCTGCCTAATGTTCCAACTTACTACTATGTTATTTTCTCCTACCTAATATTTCTACCTAATACTCCAACCTAAATGTTCCTACCTACTACTTCTATCTATTCCCCCTACCATTTTGCCAAAAGGCAGGGCTAGCACACAGCACTTACCACAAGAAAATCTGGAGTTACAAAGACTGACCTGTGTGAGATAGGTGTTGTCAGTTGTTACGTGTGACAAGGAGAGATTGTATGCCTGCGTACAGAATGCCAGCAGTCAACATGTGGGTGAAGCAGAAAGGACAGCTAACTGAGTCAAGAGAAAAGCAGCCTGACAGTCACAGAAATGCTAGCTCACTACACACCCGTCACCAACCCTCTTGATGCCCAAATGGGTAGTACTGGCAATATACCTCCCTGATCGTTGACTGCCTACCAACTACCAAAATTGAAAAAAGGAACAGGTTAGTTTGGGTGAGTTTGCATGGGGGAAAATTGAAGGAAGTGAAGCATTTAGATATCTGGGAGTGAATATGATAAAGAATGGAACCATGGAAGCTGAAGTCAGTCATAGGGTGGGTGATGGGGTGAAGGTTCTCGGAGCACTGAAGAATGTGTGGAATGAGATATCATTATCTGTGATGGCAAAAATGGTTATGTTTCAAGGTATAGTAATCCCAATAATATTATATGGAAGCAAGGCATGGGTTACAGATAAGACCATGTGGAGGAGGGTGGGTGTGTTGGAAATAAAATGTCTGAGGACAAAATGTGGTGTGAGACGGTATGATCAAGTAAGTAATGAAAGGGTAAGAGAGAGTTGAGAGAGTTGTAAAGGGTGTGCTGAAATGGTTTGGATATATGAAGAGAATGAGTAAGGAAAGGCTGATAAAGAGGATATATATCTGTCAGAAGCAAAAAGAACAAGGAGAACAGGAAGACCAATTTGGAGATGGAAGGATACAGTGAACAAGATTTTGAGTGACTGGGGCCTGAATATGCAGGAGGGTGAAAGGCAAGTACATGTTAGAGTGCACTGAAACAATATGTTATACAGGGGTCGATGTACTGTCAATGGACTGGACCAGGGCATGTGAAGCATCCGGGATAAACTATGGAAAGGTCTGTGGGACCTGGTTGTGACGAGGGAACTATGGTTTTGGTGCATTACAAATGACAGACAGAGAATGTATGCAAGAGGATGAGAACTTTCTTCCCCTGTCTCTGAACTTACCTCACTAATAGGGGAAACAGCGATCTATGAGGATCTACACATCAAAAGTAGAAGATGGAAGGACTAGTAAGGAGATGGAAGGATGGAGTGGAAGATGCTTAGGGGTAATTGGGCCTGAACATGTAATTGGATGACATGCATGCATGGGGTTGAATGAAATGTATCAATGTGAGATACGGAGGGTGAAGTGCTGTAATTGGACTTAATCAGGGGATATGAAACAGTCAAGGTAAACCATGGAATGGTCTTATACACTTGGCTATATATGGCACACAGATTTGGTGCATTATACATGACAGTTTGAGAGTGAGTGTTTGCACATGAGGCCCTTTTTTTGTCTGTTCTTGATACTGTTTCCCTTAGGCAGGAGATGGAAATACGTGTGTATAAAAGAAATAAAATGGTGTAGAGAAAACATACAATTACACTGTGGTGGCAAGGGTGAAAATTAGTAGAGGTTTTTCAAAAAAGAGGAAACAATGTTGGGGAGAAGAGTGGTGAAAGTAAGTGAGCTTGAAAAGGAAACTTGAGTGAAGAAATAAGAGGAGAGACTGAGTGTAGAATGGTGAAAGGTAAGAGCTGGGACGTAAGATTATCATTAAACTTTAGGGAGAATAAAAAGATGTGTTAGAAGTAGATAAATAAGGTGAAAAAGACAAGAGAACAAGTGGGAAAATCGTTGAAGGGGACAAAAGAGGACAAAAGGGGAATTGATAAAAGTGATAACAGGTAGTGATGAAGTGAGGAGGAGATGGAGTGAGTATTTTGAAGGACTTTTACAAGTGTTTGATGATAGAGTGACAGATGTGAGGTGTTTTGGTCGGAGTAGTATGTGAAGTGGTATGCGAAGAGAGGATGGGTGATGAAAGCCTTATGTAAGATGAAATGTGGTAAGAATGGTACTGCAGGTGAATCATTAAGGAAGGGGGAGACTGTTGTTGATTGGTTGGTTGGTAAGGATATCTAATGTATGTATGTATGTATAATGGTAATATGGGTACTGTCCCTGGGGATAGGGGGTAAGGAATACTTCCCACATATTCCCTGCATGTTGTAAAAGGTGACTAAAAGGGGAGGGAAAGGGAGGCTGGAAATCCTTCCCTCCCATTTTTTAATTTTCCAAAAGAAGGAAAAGAGAAGGAGGCCAAGTGAGGATATTCCTTCTAGGGCTCAGTCCTCTGTTCTTAATGCAACCTCACTAATGTGGGAAATGGAGAATATGTATGAATATGTTATGGGTGGGTTGGGCCATTCTTTCATCTGTTTCCTTGCGCTACCTCGCTAATGCAGGAGACAGCGACAAACTATAATAAATAAATAAAATAAAAATGTTATGCTGAAGTGCCTGAGGATTAGCAGAATGTATGTACAGTGCCAATGCATAAACGCAAAAGGGATAAAGGAGAGTGTCTAAACTGCAGGGGTATAAGTTTGTTGAGTGTACCTGGTAAGATGTATGGGAGGGTACTGATTGAGAGGGTGAAGGTATGTACAGAGCATCAGAACGGGGAGGAGCAGAGTGGTTTCAGAAATGGTAAAGGATGTGTGGATCAGGTTGTGTACTATGAAGAATGTGTGAAGTACTTTGAAAAACAGGTGAATTTGTAAATGACATTTATGAATCTGGAGAAGGCAAATGATAGGGTTGACAGAGTTAATAGAGATGTCTTGTGGAAGGTATTAAGAATATATAGTGAGGAAGGAGAGTTGCTAGTAGCAAAGAAGTTTTCATTAAGGGTGTAAGATGTGTGTACTAGTAAGAAGGTGAGAAGAGTGAAGGTTAGTCTGCAATACAGGCGTGTGATGTCACCATGGTTAATTTGTTTATGGACAGGGTAGTGAGGGAGGTATGTGCAAGACTTTAGGAGAGGGGCAAATATACAGTCTGGTGGGAATGAGAGGTCCTAGGAAGTCAGTCAGTTGTTGTTCACCAATGATACAGCACTAGTGGCTGATTCAAGTAAGAAACTGTAGAAGTTGGTGACTGAGTTCAGAAAAGTATGTGAAATGAGAAAGTTGAGCATGAATGCGAATCAAAGAAAGGTTATTGGGTTCAGCAGGGTTGAGGGACAAGTTACTTGGGATGTAAGCTTGAATGGAGAAAAATTGAAGGAAGTGAAGTGTTCTAGATATCTGGGAGTGGACTTGGCAGCAAATGGAACCATGGAAGTAAAAGTTAATGATAGGGTGGGGGAGGGGCAAAGGTTCTGGAAGCAATGGAGAATGTGTGGAAAGAGAGAACGTTATCTCAGAGGGCAAATATGGGCATGTCTGAAGGAATAGTAGTTCCAACTATATCATATGGTTGCAAGGCATGGGCTATAGATAGGGTTTTGTGGAAGAGGGTGGATGTGCTGTAAATTAAATGTTTGAGGACAATATGTGATGTGAGGTGGTTTGATCAAGTAAGTAATGAAAAGGTAAGAGAGATGTGTGGTGATAAAAAGTGTGTGTTAGAAAGAGCAGAAGATAGCATGTTGACATGGTTTGGACATATGGAGAGAATAAGAAAGGAAAGGGTGACAAAGATGATATATGTGGCAGACGTGTAGGGAACAAGAAGCGGGAGATCAAACTGGAATCAGAAGGACGGAGTGAAAAAGATTATGAGCAATAGGAACCTGATCATGCAGAGTGTGAAAGGTGAGCATGAAGAGAGTGGATTGGAGCAATGTGATATACTGGGGTCAATGTGCTGTCAATGGACTGAACCAAGGAATGTGAAACATCCAGTATAAACCATGGAAAGGTCTATATAGCCTGGATATGGATAAGAAGCAGTGGTTTTGGTGCATTACAGTTGACAGTTTGTGTACAGATGTGAGCAGATGTGGCTTTTCTGTGTTTCCTGGCACTACCCTGCTGATGGGGGAGTGGTAATCAGGTGTGGAAGAGAAGAGACTGTATTTATCTTTTTTCCTTTTCCTCCATGCATTTTGTGCTCTTCCTGTGGGGCAGCATGGCATCAGGAATGGATGATGGCAAACAAGTATTTCATTTTATTATACTTAATGGCTGTTCCCTGTATCAGCTATGTAGCACCAGAAAACAGACAAAAAATGGCCGATCCACTCATATACACACATATACATATACATAAATGCCCATACATGCACATATATTTATATTCATTTATTATACTTTGTCACTGTCTCCCGCGTTAGCGAGGTAGCACAAGGAAACAGGCGAAAGAATGGCCCAACCCATCCACATACACATGTATATACATACACATCCACACACACACATATACATACCTCTACATCTCAACGTATACATATATATACACACACAGACATATACATATATACACATGTAGATAATTCATACTGTCTGCCACACATGAAAGAACAACCCCCTCCCCTCGCATGTGCGTGAGGTAGCGCTAGGAAAAGACAACAAAGGCCCCATTCGTTCACACTCAGTCTCTAGCTGTCATGTATAATGCACCGAAACCACAGCTCCCTTTCAACATCCAGGCCCCACAGAACTTTCCATGGTATACCCCAGACACTTCACATGCCCTGGTTCAATCCATTGACAGCATGTCGACCCCGGTATACCACATCGTTCCAATTCACTCTATTCCTTGCACGCCTTTCACCCTCCTGTATGTTCAGGCCCCGATCACTCAAAATCTTTTTCACTCCATCTTTCCACCCCCAATTTGGTCTCCCACTTCTCCTCATTCCCTCCACCTCTGACACATATATCCTTTTTGTCAATCTTTCCTTGCTCATTCTCTCCATGTGACCAAACCATTTCAAAACATCTTCTGCTCTCTCAACCACACTCTTTATTACCACGCATCTCTCTTACCCTTTCATAACTTACTCGATCAAACCACCTCACACCACATAATGTCCTCAAACATCTCATTTCCAGCACATCCACCCTCCTCCGCACAACTATCTATAGCCCACGCCTCACAACCATACAACATTGTTGGAACCACTACTCCTTCAAACATATCTATCCATTTTTGCTTTCCAAGATAACGTTCTCAACTTCCACACATTCTTCAATGCTCCCAGAACTTTTGCCACCTCCCCCACCCTATGATTCACTTCTGCTTCCATGGTTCCATCCGCTGCCAAATCCACTCCCAGATATCTAAAACATTTCACTTCCTCCAGTTTTTCTCCATTCAAACTTACCTCCCAATTGATTTGTCCCTCAACTCTACTGTACCTAATACCTTGCTCTTATTCACATTTACTTTCAGTTTTCTTCTTTCACACACTTTACCAAACTCAGTCACCAGCTTCTGCAGTTTCTCACACGAATCAGCCACCAACGCTGTATCATCAGCGAACAACAACTGACACTTCCCAAGCTCTCTCATCCACAACAGATTGCATATTTGCCCCTCTTTCCAAAACTCTTGCATTCACCTCCCTAACAACCCCATCCATAAACAAATTAAATAACCATAGAGACATCATGCACCCCTGCCGCAAACCAACATTCTCCGAGAACCAATCACCTTCCTCTCTTCCTACACATACGCATGCCTTACATCCTCTATATAAACTTTTCACTGCTTTAACAACTTGCCTCCCACACCATATATTCTTAATACCTTTCACAAAGCATCTCTATCAACTCTATCATATGCCTTCTCCAGATCCATAAATGCTACATACAAATCTATTTGCTTTTCTAAGTATTTCTCACATACACTCTTCAAAGCAAACACCTGATCCACACATCCTCTACCACTTCTGAAACCACACTGCTCTTCCCCAATATGATGCTCTGTACATGCCTTCATCCTCTCAATCAGTACCCTCCCATATAATTTACCAGGAATACTCAACAAACTTATACCTCTGTAATTTGTGCACTCACTTTTATCCCCTTTGCCTTTGTACAATGGCACTATGCAAGCATTCTGCCAATCCTCAGGCACCTCACCATGAGTCATACATACATTAAATAACCTTACCAACCAGTCAACAATACAATCACCCCCTTTTTTAATAAATTCCACTGCAATACCATCCAAACCCATTGCCTTGCCGGCTTTCATCTTCCGCAAAGCTTTTACTACCTCTTCCCTGTTTACCAAATCATTCTCCCTAACCCTCTTTGCACACAAACCCTACCAAAACACCCTATATCTGCCACTCTATCATCAAACACATTTAACAAACCTTCAAAATACTCACTCCATCTCCTTCTCACATCACCTCTACTTGTTATCACCTCCCCATTAGCCCCCTTCACTGAAGTTCCCATTTGTTCCCTTGTCTTACGCACTTCATTTACCTCCTTCCAAAACATCTTTTTATTCTCCCTAAAATTTAATGCACATACACATGCATATACATATCAACATATATACATATACATACATATACATATCAACATATACACATACAACCACACACACAGACATTTACATATATACACATGTACATATTCATACTTGCTTGCCTTCATCCATTCCTGACGCTACCCTGCCCCAAAGGAACCAGCATCTCTACCCCCTGCATCAGTGAGGCAATGCCAGGAAAACAGACAAAAAAGGCCACATTCGTTCACTCTCAGTCTCTAGCTCTCATGTGTAATGCACCGAAACCACAGCTCCCTATCCACATCCAGGCCCCACAGACCTTTACATGGTTTACCCCAGATGTTTCACATACACTGGTTCAGTCCACTGACAGCATGTCAACCCCGGTATACCACATTGTTCCAATTTACTCTATTCCTCACATACCTCTCATCCTCCTATATGTTTAAGCCCCAATCGCTCTATATCTTTTTCACTCCGTCCTTCCACCTCCAATTTGGTGTCCCACTTCTTACTCCCTCCACCTCTGACACATATATCCTCTTTGTTAGTCTTTCCTCACTTATTTTCTCCATATGTCCAAACCATTTCAACACACCTTCTTCTGCTCTCTCAACCAAACTCATTTTTATTTCCACACATCTCTCTTATCCTTTCCTTACTTAATCAAACCACCTCTATTCCTTGCATACCTCTCATCCTCCTATATGTTTAAGCCCCAATCACTCAATATCTTTCTCACTCCATCCTTCCACCTCCAATTTGGTGTCCCACTTCTTATTCCCTCCACCTCTGACACATATATCCTCTATGTCAGTCTTCCCTCGCTTATTCTCTCCATATGTCCAAACCATTTCAACACACCCTCTTCTGCTCTCTTGACCACACTCTTTTTATTTCCACACATCTCTCTTACCCTTTCCTTACTTGATCAAACCACCTCACACCACATATTATCCTCAAACATTTCATTTCCAACACATCCCCTCTCCTCCATACAACCCTATCAATAGCCCATGCCTTACAACATCGCTGGAACTACTATTCTTTTAAACATACCGATGATAACGTTCTCTCCTTCCACACATTCTTCATGGCTCCCAGAACCTTCAATGCCTCGCCCACCCTGTGACTCACTTCCACTTCCATGGTTCCATTTGCTGCTAAGTCCACTCCTAGATATCTAATACTTCTCCTCCAATTTTTTTTTCCATTTATACTTACATCCCAATCAACTTGTCCCTCAACCCTACTGCACCTAATAACCTTGCTCTTATTCACATATACTCTCAGCTTTCTCCTTTCACACACTCTTCCAAACTCAGTCACCAACTTCTGGGTACAAAGGTATATGCATGTATGTATATATATGTATGTGTATAGGTATGTGCATATAGGTATATACATGTGTAAGTGAGTGAATGTGTCTTTCTTTGTTTCTGGGTGCTACCTCGCTAACTGGCAACGGCAATCAAGTATGAAAAGAAGAAAAAACTTTTTGCACATTTCCTTGTGGCAGTACATTATGCAAAATAAGCACCTCTTGTTTAAATTTTTCAAATCCTCCACATTAATGCGGGTATGCCCTCAGACACTCTGAGGCTTTGTCCTTAAGTGACAAATGGGAGTTTTGAATACTGAAATGCTATTTCACTACAGAAAGCAAAGCCCTATGAGCATCTACTCAGTTTCCCTACCCTTTCTTTCCCTCTTTCCTTATTGACCAACATTTCCTGATTTCATACATCAAGAGGCCTAAGGCAGATTTCACCTATCTGTTAAAAAACATTTCCTGATTTCATACATTACGAGGACTAAGGCAGGTTCCATCAATCTGTTAATGAATGGTGGTGGGATAGTGTGGCTATGCTCACTGTGCCATGACATAAGCATCCACCCACAACATATGCAATATGACTGTCAAAGTGGGGTACTTCAAATGAATTCCTCCCACTTTCTTGCACGAGTTCTCTTAGATGCTCACAAGGATTTGCCTAAATTAAAGTGATGGTTTTTCATTCTTTAAAACACCCATTTCTACAATGATCTTGTTATACTTATTCAAAGTGGTTTTAATATACTTTACCTTTAAAATCCCCTACTTTACATTTGTGCAATCTCTATCTATAGATATTTTAGTGATAAGTTTCAGCCATAATCATTTTTGTTGAAAAAGCATGGCATTTATAAATTTTTTTCTTTGCCAACTTCTGAGGACTTGACAGTGGTGACAATAGTGAACATAAACAAACCTAATCTAGACCTTCATAGGACATATCTTTCAGGAAAATATGGTATGCCAAGCTAGATCTGTTCCTGAAATGTAATGCTCACAAATGTTTCCCTGCTGATCCCCTGTGACCCTCAGTAAATAAGCTAAGGTATAAATCACAGCACAGCTTTCATTCAAAATAGGTAGATCTTGGATTTCCTTAGGTTTGAGAATGTTCAAGACTTGTCTGCAGTACACTCTGAGATCATGAACAAAAGGACAACTATTCACATGAAAGATGACTGTCTACAGGTTATTTCATTAAAAGATATTGGACAAATGACTATCAACAGATGAACTGTTATAAAGTAGTAGACAAAATGAACAGTGAGATGTATGCAGGATTACTCATTATCTTAAAGTTCAGTCTTTTGAACTATCATAGGAAGAAGAGCACAGAAAAATGTACTTGTAGTTATGGGTAAAGATATAAGGCAATTAAAAATACAAAAGGGGGGTTAAAGGACTGATGTATTAGCAAGGAAAGCAAGGAAGGACTTAGTGAAAATGTGCATTACAACACAATTTCTTGAAAATCCTATTCCCTGGTGTATCTAGGTTTACAAGGTCAAGAAGTCTATGCTTGCCCATGCATCTAGTCTGTTAAGACTAGGTACCACTAGAAATCTAGAAGGTCCACTGTATCTTATGATATAGCCTCCTCATGCTGCATTTAAAGGCTGTTCATCATATGCCACCTACTGTACAGGAAAAACGCTTACAGGATATGGATAAAGGGAAGAAAAATTCATTTAGCCAACACTGAATGGAAGAAAATGTGATAAACTGTATCATAAGTAAAATCAGCAACTGATACGGACATCATTTAAGATGAGTATAAGAGCCTGAACACTGACATCTCAGGTGGAGACCATGAGCAAAACAACTCAAGAATATAAGCAGAGGACTACTGCATAAACAGTTAAGAGAAGAGACAATGAACAAAACATAATATGAGTCAGGAAGAAACTGATGAGCACAGGGTCACAGGTGAAGGTAAGAGTGTATTTGGCAACATCTTAGGTATACAAAGTAATGACCAAAGTATCTCAGGTGAAAGTAAGATTTGATAATTAGAGCATCTCAGGTCTAAGTTCAACCTGATGAGCACATCTCCAGTGAAAGTTAGCAATGATGATCTCAGCAGTGACTTATAGCTCATGATTAAAGCACATCTAGAGTGAGTAGCAGCAAATGAGTACAGTATATCAAGTAAAAGAAAGAAATGATAAGCTCAGCAACTCTAAGTTCGTGATGGACCTTACTGACCTGTTTGACAACAACTATTCAAATCTTAAAATCAATGTTAAGAAATAAAAAGTACCTTTTCAATGCATCGTGTAAGCATGACTATAGCACGAGAGTTACTTTCCCAGCACATTCTCCAAAAGTCATCCCGTGTTGAAGGAAGAGGACCCTGCGTCACAACAAATTCCCTCGGAGAATTATATCCCTGAAAAGATAAACAATATCTCTATATCAAACATATACTTTGTTTTATCTACATCAACTAGTATGTTTTAAACCAGTCCTAAAATAATTAATATAAGTACCAAGCAAGACACATATAATCATGTCTATTAATCAAAGGCTCTGACATTTCTATCCCCAATAACTTTAGTTAAAAATTCTGACAACTTTTCTTTGATAGCCTTAAATGCACACTCAGACCATCTGTCTTCAAATTTTCTTGTTACCAGTAATAATCATATTATTCTTCAAAAACTCCACACAACTGTTCAAATACGTTAGTATTCAAGAGCACTCATTATGAATTCCAACCATCTCTATATCTAGACCTGCTGTAGTAAACTGACTTCAGAAGTATATGATAGCTGTAGTAAGCTTACATGGGAGACCATGACAGCTGAAATTATTGGTGCATGTAAAATCTTTGTCTATGGATATGCATATTCAAAATGTGATATCCTGTTCTCTCCATCGGACAGATATAAAGGAAAGAACACAGGAAACAAATCAAATGAGAAGGATCTGAATAAAGCTCCAATGGTCAAACACACTGTATAACTATACTATTTTTGGATATTCACGGAAAATACCAAGATGGCAAAGTAGATGCATGCACTTTACAAGTTACTTGCAGAAGGCAGTTGGGCCAAAGAAACATTTTAATTGGTACCATGACTATTTGATGTAACAATGATGGAGGACCACAAAGGACATACAGGAATACAGAAAATACAAAAAACATTAATAAGTACAGAAAGAGAAAGACAGAAAGGTAGACAGAGTAACACAATTCTATATGTACTATAACCAAGTATCATCTTGTTAATTTGGATGGAGAGAGTGAAAAACTTACCGGTACGTAGTTCGCATTGATGTAATCGGTGCCTTCCTCATCATCAGTGGGCTGCAGTTTAACTCGAGAATGGTCATACGGAAGAATATTGGTGAAACGATTTTTTGGTCGATTGACAGGCAAATCAGCAGCAGTGCGCTGGAGATCATGTCCAACATGCTTGAGTGCTTCATACTCTTCAGAGAAGTGATATTCTGAATCAGCAGCCATAAACCTATAGTGTGCTGCAAAGTCCTTCAACTTCACTGGTCGACTGGAGAAATACATCATTAAATAGAGTCACTAAGCAAAATCCTTGCCAACTGCTACTCAAAGTCTTAGCACATTCTAAAATAAGTGCACAGCAAAAAGTGTTCAGAAAAAAGATGGATGTTCTGGCTGATAGTAAAACAAAGGTTAATGATACATATGAATAATGGTTTGGGAATGTCTTAGGGGTAAAGTCAGAGCAAGAGCTAAGGAAAATATAGCACTTCTGATCAAGAAGGAGCTGTAAGAATATGTAAAAGAGTTTAATGAAGTGAATTCCTGAATAATAGTGGTAAAAATGAAAGTGGGTTGCAAGAGATGGATGATTATATATAATCATTAATGCTTATGCACTTGGCTGTGAGAGGAAAGGTTATGAGATGCAAGTGTTTTGGAAGCAGCTAAGTGACTGAGTCAGCAGTTTTGATGCTAAAGATCAAGTATTACTGATGGGTGTTTAAAAGTAAGAGTGAGTAATGTCGCAATTTTAGAGTATAACAAAGAGACATGAGGTATTCAGTGAGGTTAACAGGAATGGTCAACAGCTTGTGCGGTTGTCTGCTGAAAAAGGATTGGTGATTGGGTATACCTGGATTAAAAAGAGAGACATACATAAGTACATACGGGTAAGTAGGAAAGATGGTAAGAGGTCATTACTGGATTACATACTAAATGATAGGCATGCAAAAGAGAGACTCTTGAATGTGAATGTGTTAAAAAGGCAGCTAGTGGGATGCCTGATCATTGCCTGGTGGAGGCAAGGTTTGAAGGGGTTTTAGAGAAGAAGAAACGATATGAATAAAGAGGATGGTGAAAGTAAATGAACTTGAAAGAGAGAATTGTGTGAGGTAATACCAGGAGAGATTGGGTGTAGAATGGCAAAACATGAGAGTAAGCAAAGCAAGGGGAGATGGTGAGGAATGGGAGACATTTAAGGAAACGATGCTACCATATGCAAAAGAAGTGTGTAGCATAAAGAAAGTAGAAGGAGTGCAGGTAAGAAAGGGTAGTGAGTGGTGGGATGATGAAGTAAAGTTGCTAGTAAGAGAGAAAAGAGAGGTGAATGGTTTAGTACTTACTGGGAAGGAGTGCAAATCATTGGGAGATGTAATAAAGAAAGCAAGCAGCAGGTCAAAAGGATGGTGCAAGTGCTAAAAAAGAAGGCAGATGAGAGCTGGGGTGAGTGATTATCAGAAAACTTCAAGGGGACCAACATTATTTTTGGAAGGAGGTTAGTAAAGTGATAAAAACAACAGAACAAATGGGGATATCAATGAAAGGGGCAAACAGAGAAGTGGTAATATGTAGTGATGAGGTGAGGAATTAGTTTTTCAAAGGACTGTTGAATATGTTTCATGATGAGGTGGCATATGTAGGGTGTTTGGATTGGAGGTATGGAAAGTGAGACAGTCACAGAAAGTGGTCTTGGGAAAAGAGAAGAGGTGGTGAATGCCTCGTGTAAGATAAATGTGGCACAACAACTTGAGTGGATAGTACTGCAATTGAATTTCTTAGAAAGGGAGTGACTGTGTTGTTGATTGGTTAGTTAGGATTTTCAATGGATGTATGGATCATGAAATGCCTGAGGAGAGGCAGAAAGCATGTATAGTTCTACTGTATAAAGACAAAGGGACAGAAGTGAGTGTTTGAACTACAAATGTATATGTTTGTTGAGTGTACCTGGTAAGTTACATGGGAGTGGTGATTGAAATGGAGAGGATATGTACAGAGCATAAGACTGGGGAGGAACAATGTGGTTTTAGGAGTGATAGAGGATGGGTGGATCAGGTGCTTGCTTTGAAAAATGTCAGAGAGAAATAATTAACAAAACAGAAGGATACGTATGTGGCATTGGTGGATCTAGAGAAAGGTTGACAGAGATGCCTTGTGGAAGGAAGGTCTTGAGAAAACATGGTGTGGGAGGAAAGCCATTAGAGGCAGTGGGAAAATTTTATCAAGAGTGGAAAGGTGTGTGTATAAGTAGGAAGGGAGGAAAGTGAGTGGTTCCATGTGGATGTTGGTCTTCGGCAAGGATGTGTGATGTCCCCATGGCTTTTCAATCTGTTAGTGGATGGAGTTGTGACACATGTAGATGAAAAAGTCTTGAATAGGAGGGTGAGTTTACAGTCTGTAGAGGGTGAGTGGGCCTAGGAAGTGAGTCAGTTGTTTGTTGATGACACAGCACTAGTGGCAGATTTGAGCGAGACAATGCAGAAGTTGGTGAATTGAGTTTCGAAGTGTATGTGTGAAAGGAGGAAGTTGGGAGTAAATAGTGAATAAAATCAGGACAGAGAAAAAGGTTTGTTAGGTTGTGAGCTTCAATGGAGAAAATTTGTATGAAGTAAAGTGTTTTAGATACATGGGAGTGGACATGGCAAGAAGTGGAACCATGGAAGCAGAAGTGAGGCAAGAAATAGGTGAAGGGAATAAGGTTCTGAGAGCACTGTGGAATACATGGAAAGATAAGTTCTTATCTGGGAGGGCAAAAAAGAGTATGTTTGAAGGTATAGAAGTCCCAAGAATGATGTATGGATGTGAGACATGGGTTACAGATGAGGATATGTGGAAGAGGAAGTTTTAGAAATGAAATGTCTGAGGGCAATGTGTGGTGTGAGGTGGTTTGATCTGATAAGTAAAAATAAAAAGGGTAAGAGAGACGTGTGGTAATAAGAGAAGGGTTGTAGCAAGGGTGTAAGAGGGTGTGCTGAAATGGTTTGTATGTATGGAGAGCATGAGTGAGGTGTTGACAAAGAATATGCATGTGTCAGATGTGGAGAGGAAAAGAAGAGGGAGACCAAACTGGATATGGAAAGTGGAGATGGAAGGATGAAGTGAAAATCATTTTGAGTGATCAACACCTGCACATGCAGGGGGAATGAAGATGTGCAGAGGACAGAGTAAACTGGTATGATGTGGTAAATATGGGGTAATGTGATGTGCTGAGAGTAACCATGGAAGAGTCTGTGGTGGCTGGTTGTGGATAGGGGGGTGGTGGTGTCTGTGCATTACACATGACTTACAAAATGGATATGACTGAAGGCAGCCTTTCATCTACTGATCATGGCACTACCTTGCTAGTGCATAAAATGCAAACAGGTATGAATGAAGAAACATATACATATATATGGGGATAGGGGAGAAAGAATACTTGCCACGCATTCCTTACGTGTCGTAGAAGGCAACTAAAGGGGAAGGGAGCGGAGGGCTAGAAACCCTCCCCTCCTTGTATTTTAACTTTCTGAAAGGGGAAACAGAAGAAGTCATGCAGGGAGTGCTCATCCTCCTCAAAGGCTCACATTGGTGTGTCTAAATGTGTGTGGATGTAACCAAGATGAGAAAAAGGGAGAGATAGGTATCATGTTTGAAGAAAGGAACCTGGATGTTTTGGCTCTGAGTGAAACGAAGCTCAAGGGTAAAGGGGAAGATTGGTTTAGGAATGTCTTGGGAGTAAAGTCAGGGGTTGGTAAGAGGAAATGAGCAAGGGAAGGAGTAGCACTAATCCTGAAACAGGAGTGGTGGGAGTATGTGATAGAGTGTAAGAAAGTAAACTCAAGATTGATATGGGTAAAACTGAAAGTGGTTGGAGAGATATGGATGATTATTGGTGCATATGCACCTGGGCATGAGAAGAAAGATCATGAGAGGCAAGTGTTTTGGGAGCAACTGAATGAGTGTGTTAGTGGTTTTGATGCACAAGACCGGGTTATAGTGATGGGTGATTTGAGCGCAAAGGTGAGTAATGTGGCAGTTGAGGGAATAATTGTTGTACATGGGGTGTTCAGTGTTGTAAATGGAAATGGTGAGGAGCTTGTAGATTTATGTGCAGAAAAAGGACTGGTGTTGGGAATACCTGGTTTAAAAAGAGAGATAAACATAAGTGTACGTATGTAAGTAGGAGAGATGGCCAGAAAGCGTTAGTGGATTACATGTTAATTGATAGGCACGCAAAAGAGAGACTTCTATATGTTAATGTGCTGAGAGGTGCAACTGGAGCGATGTCTGATCATTATCTTGAGGAGGCGAAGGTGAAGATCTGTAGAGGTTTTTAGAAAAGAAGAATGTTTGGGTGAAGAGAGTGGTGAGAGTAAGTGAGCTTGGGAAGGACACTTGTGAAAGGAAGTACCAGGAGAGACTGAGTACAGAATGGAAAAGGGTGAGAACAAAGGATGTAAGGGGAGTGGGGGAGGGATGGGATGTATTTAGGAAAGCAGTGATGGCTTGCACAAAAGATGCTTGTGGCATGAGAAGCATGGGAGGTGGGCAGATTAAAAAGGGTAGTGAGTGGTGGGATGAAGAAGTAAGATTATTAGTGAAAGACAAAAGAGAGAGGCATCTGGATGATTTTTGCACGGAAATAATGCAAATGACTGGGAGATGTATAAAAGAAAGAGGCAGGAGGTCAAGAGAAGGGTGAAAGAGGTGAAAAAGAGGGCAAATGAGAGTTGGGGTGAGGGAGTATCATTAAATTGTAGGGAAAATATAAAGATGTTTTGGAAGGAGGTAAATGAAGTGCGTAAGACAAGGGAACAAATTGGAACATCAGTGAAGGGGCTAATGAGGAGGTGATAACAAATAGTGGTGATGTGAGAAGGAGATGGAGTGAGTATTTTGAAGGTTTGTTGAATGTGTTTGATGATAGAGTGGCAGATATAAGATGTTTTGGTCGAGGTGGTGTGCTAAGTGAGAGGGTTAAGGAGAATGATTTGGTAAACAGAAAAGAGGAAGTAAAAGCTTTGCGGAAGATGAAAGCTGGCAAGGCAGTGGGTTTGGATGGTATTGCAGTGGAATTTATTAAAAAAAGGGGTGACTGTCTTGTTGACTGGTTGGTAAGGTTATTTAATGTATGCATGACTCATGGTGAGGTGCCTGAGGATTGGCAGAATGCTTGCATAGTGCCATTGTACAAAGGCAAAGGGGATAAAGGTGAGTGCTCAAATTACAGAGGTACAAGTGTGTTGAGTATTCCTGGTAAATTATATGGGAGGTTACTGATTGAGAGGGTGAAGGCATCAGATTGGAGAACAGCAGTGTGGCTTCAGAAGTGGTAGAGAATGTGTGGATCAGGTGTTGGCTTTGAAGAATGTACGTGAGAAATACTTAGTAAAGCAAATGGATTTGCATGTAGCATTTATGGATCTGGAGAAGGCATATGATAGAGTTGATAGAGATGCTCTGTGGAAGGTGTAAAGAATATATGGTGTGGGAGGCAAGTTTTTAGAAGCAGTGAAAAGTTTTTATTGAGGATGTAAGGCATGTGTACGAGTAGGAAGAGAGGAAAGTGATTGGTTCTCAAGTGAATGTTGGTTTGTGACAGGGTGAGTGATGTCTCCATGGTTGTTTAATTTGTTTATGGAAGGGGTTGTTAGGGAGGTGAATGCAAGAGTTTTGGAAAGAGGGGCAAGTATGCAGTCTGTTGTGCATGAGAGAACTTGGGAAGTGAGTCAGTTGTTGTTTGCCGACGATACATTGCTGGTGGCTGATTCAGGTGAGAAACTGCAGAAGCTGGTGACTGAGTTTGGTAAAGTGTCTGTGAGAAGAAAGCTGAGAGTAAATGTGAATAAAAGCAAGGTTATTCGGTACAGTAGGGTTGAGGGACAAGTCAATTGGGAGGTAAGTTTGAATGGAGAAAAACTGGAGGAAGTTAAGTGTTTTAGATATCTGGGAGTGGATTAGTATTTCTCACATACATTCTTCAAAGCAGACACCTGATCCACACATACTCTACCACTTCTGAAACCACACTGGTCTTCCCCAATCTGATACTCTGTACATGCCTTCACCCTCTCAATCAATACCCTCCCATGTAATTTCCCAGGAATACTCAACAAACTTATACCTCTGTAATTTGAGCACTCATTTCTATCTCCTTTGCCTTTGTACAATGGCACTATGCAAGCATTCTGCCAATCCTCAGGCACCTCACTATGAGTCATACATACATTAAATAACCTTACCAACCAGTCAACAATACAGTCATCCCCATTTTGATAAATTCCACTGCAATACCACCCAAACCTGCTGCCTCTTCTACCTCTTCTCTGTTAACCAAATCATATTCCCTAACCCTCTCACTTTGCACACCACCACGACCAAAACACCCTACATCTGCCACTCTATCATCAAACACATTCAACAAACCTTCAAAATACTCACTCCATCTCCTTCTCACATCAACACTACTTGTTATCACCTCCCCATTAGCCCCCTTCACTGATGTTCCCATTTGTTCCCTTGTCTTATGCACTTTATTTACCTCCTTCCAAAACACCTTTTTATTCTCTCTAAAATTTAATGATAATCTCTCACCCCAACTCTCATTTGCCCTCTTTTTCACCTCTTACACCTTTCTCTTGACCTCCTGCCTCTTCCTTTTATACATCTCCCACTCATTTGCATTATTTCCCTGCAAAAATCGCCCAAATGCCTCTCTCCTCAATTTCACTAATAATCTTACTTCTTCATCCCACCACTCACTACCCTTTCTAATCTGCCCACCTCCCACACTTCTCATGCCACAAACATCTTTTGCACAAGACATCACTGATTCCCTAATTACATCCCATTCCACCCCCACTCCCCTTACGTACCTTTGTTCTTGCCTTTTTCCATTCTGTACTCAGTCTCTCCTGGCACTTCCTCACACTAGTCTCCTTCCCAAGCTCACTTACTCTTACCACTCTCTTCACCCTAACATTCTCTCTTCTTTTCTGAAAACCTCTACAAATCTTCACCTTCGCCTCCACAAGATAATGATCAGACATCGCTCCAGTTGCACCTCTCAGCACATTAACATCCAAAAGTCTCTCTTTCGCACACCTATCAATCAACACGTAATCCAATAACGCTCTCTGGCCATCTCTCCCACTTACATACGTATACTTATGTATATCTGTCTTTTTAAACCAGGTATTCCCAATCATCAGTCCTTTTTCAGCACATAAATCTACCAGCTCTTCACCATTTCCATTTACAACACTGGACACCCCATGTACACCAATTATTCCCTCAACTGCCACATTACTCACCTCTGCATTCAAATCACCCACAACTATAACCCGGTCATGTGCATCAAAACTCCAACACAATCACTCAGCTGCTCCCAAAACACTTGCCTCTCATGATCTTTCTTCTCATGCCCAGGTGCATATGCACCAATAATCACCCAATCTCTCTCCATCCACTTTCAGTTTTACCCATATCAATCTAGAGTTTACTTTCTTACACTCTATCACATACTCCCACAACTCCTGTTTCAGGAGTTGTGCTACTCCTTCCCTTCCACTTGTCCTCTCACTAACCCGTGACTTTACTCCCAAGACATTCCTAAACCAATCTTCCCCTTTACCCTCGAGCTTCGTTTCACTCAGAGCCAAAACATCCAGGTTCCTTTCCTCAAACATACTACCTGTCTCTCCTTTTTTCTCATCTTGGTTACATCCACACACATTTAGACACCCCAATCTGAGCCTTCGAGGAGGATGAGCACTCTCCGTGTGACTCCTTCTGTTTCCCTTTTTAGAAAGTTAAATTACAAGGAGGGGAGGATTTCTAGCCCCCTGCTCCCGTCCCCTTTAGTCGCCTTCTACGACACATGAGGAATGCATGGTAAGTATTCATTCTCACCTACCACAGATATATATATATATATATATATATATATATATATATATATATATATATAATATATTTTTTTATTTTGCTTTGTCGCTGTCTCCCGCGTTTGCGAGGTAGGGCAAGGAAACAGACGAAAGAAATGGCCCAACCCACCCCCATACACATGTATATACATACACGTCCACACACGCAAATATACATACCTATACATCTCAATGTACACATATATATACACACACAGACACATACATATATACCCATGCACACAATTCACACTGTCTGCCCCCATTCACTCCCATCGCCACCTCGCCACACATGGAATACCATCCCCCCTCCCCTCATGTGTGCGAGGTAGCGCTAGGAAAAGACAACAAAGGCCCCATTTGTTCACACTCACTCTCTAGCTGTCATGCAATAATGCCCGAAACCACAGCTACCCTTTCCACATCCAGGCCCCACACAACTTTCCATGGTTTACCCTAGACGCTTCACATGCCCTGATTCAATCCACTGACAGCACGTCAACCCCGGTATACCACATCATTCCAATTCACTCTATTCCTTGACCGCCTTTTACCCTCCTGCATGTTCAGGCCCCGATCACTCAAAATCTTTTTCACTCCATCTTTCCACCTCCAATTTGGTCTCCCACTTCTCCTCATTCCCTCCACCTCCGACACATATATCCTCTTGGTCAATCTTTCCTCACTCATTCTCTCCATGTGACCAAACCATTTCAAAACACCCTCTTCTGCTCTCTCAACCACACTCTTTTTATTTCCACACATCTCTCTTACCCTTATATTACTTACTCGATCAAACCACCTCACACCACATATTGTCCTCAAACATCTCATTTCCAGCACATCCACCCTCCTGCGCACAACTCTATCCATAGCCCACGCCTCGCAACCATACAACATTGTTGAAACCACTATTCCTTCAAACATACCCATTTTTGCTTTCCGAGATAATGTTCTCGACTTCGAAACATTCTTCAGGGCTCCCAGAATTTTCGCCCCTCCCCCACCCTATGATTCACTTCCGCTTCCATGGTTCCATCTGCTACCAGATCCACTCCCAGATATCTAAAACACTTTACTTCCTCCAGTTTTTCTCCATTCAAACTTACCTCACAATTGACTTGACCCTCAACCCTATTGTACCTAATAACCTTGCTCTTATTCACATTTACTCTAAACTCTCTTCTTTCACACACTTTACCAAACTCAGTCACCAGCTTCTGCAGTTTCTTACATGAATCAGCCACCAGCGCTGTATCATCAGCGAACAACAACTGACTCACTTCCCAAGCTCTCTCATCCACAACAGACTGTATACTTGCCCCTCTTTCCAAAACTCTTGCATTCACCTCCCTAACTACCCCATCCATAAACAAATTAAACAACCATGGAGACATCACACACCCCTGCCGCAAACCTACATTCACTGAGAACCAATCACTTTCCTCTCTTCCTACACGTACACATGCCTTACATCCTCCATAAAAAACTTTTCACTGCTTCTAAAAACTTGCCTCCCACACCATATATTCTTAATACCTTCCACAGAGCATCTCCATCAACTCTATCATATGCCTTCTCCAGATCCATAAATGCTACATACAAATCCATTTGCTTTTCTAAGTATTTCTCACATACATTCTTCAAAGCAAACACCTGATCCACACATCCTCTACCACTTCTGAAACCACACTGCTCTTCCCCAATCTGATGCTCTGTACATGCCTTCACCTTCTCAATCAATACCCTCCCATATAATTTACCAGGAATACTCAACAAACTTAATCCTCTGTAATTTGAGTACTCACTCTTATCCCCTTTGCCTTTGTACAATGGCACTATGCATGCATTCCGCCAATCCTCAGGCACCTCACCATGAGTCATACATACATTAAATAACCTTACCAACCAGTCAACAATACAGTCACCCCCTTTTTTAAAAAGATTCCACTGCAATACCATCCAAACCTGCTGCCTTGCCGGCTTTCATCTTCCGCAAAGCTTTTACCACCTCTTCTCTGTTTACCAAATCATTTTCCCTAACCCTCTCACTTTGCACACCACCTCGACCAAAAGACCCTATATCTGCCACTCTATCATCTAACACATTCAACAAATCTTCAAAATACTCACTCCATCTTCTCACATCACCACTACTTGTTATCACCTCCCTATTAGCGCCCTTCACTGAAGTTCCCATTTGCTCCCTTGTCTTATGCACTTTATTTACCTCCTTCCAGAACATCTTTTTATTCTCCCTAAAATTTAATGATACTCTCTCACCCCAACTCTCATTTGCCCTCTTTTTCACCTCTTGCACCTTTCTCTTGACCTCCTGTCTCTTTCTTTTATACATCTCCCACTCAACTGCATTTTTTCCCTGCAAAAATCGTCCAAATGCCTCTCTCTTCTCTTTCACTAATAATCTTACTTCTTCATCCCACCATTCACTACCCTTTCTAATCAACCCACCTCCCATGCTTCTCATGCCACAAGCATCTTTTGCGCACTCCATCACTGATTCCCTAAATACATCCCATTCCTCCTCCACTGCCCCTACCTCCATTGTTCTCACCTTTTTCCATTCTGTACTCAGTCTCTCCTGGTACTTCCTCACACAAGTCTCCTTCCCAAGCTCACTTACTCTCACCACCCTCTTCACCCCAACATTCACTCTTCTTTTCTGAAAACCCATACAAATCTTCACCTTAGCCTCCACAAGATAATGATCAGACATCCCTCCAGTTGCACCTCTCAGCACATTAACATCCAAAAGACTCTCTTTCGCACGCATGTCAATTAACACATAATCCAATAATGCTCTCTGGCCATCTCTCCTACTTACATAAGTATACTTATGTATATCTCGCTTTTTAAACCAGGTATTCCCAATCACCAGTCCTTTTTCAGCACATAAATCTACAAGCTCTTTACCATTTCCATTTACAATACTGAACACCCCATGTATACCAATTATTCCCTCAACTGCCACATTACTCACCTCTGCATTCAAATCACCCATCATTATAACCCGGTCTTGTGCATCAAAACCACTAACACACTCATTCAGCTGCTCCCAAAACACTTGCCTCTCATGATCTTTCTTCTCATGCCCAGGTGCATATACACCAATAATCACCCATCTCTCTCCATCAACTTTCAGTTTTACCCATATTAATCGAGAATTTACTTTCTTACATTCTATCACATACTCCCACAACTCCTGTTTCAGGAGTACAGCTACTCCTTCCCTTGCTCTTGTCCTCTCACTAACCCCTGACTTTACTCCCAAGACATTCCCAAACCACTCTTCCCCTTTACCTTTGAGCTTCGTTTCACTCAGAGCCAAAACATCCAGGTTCCTTTCCTCAAACATACTACCTATCTCTCCTTTTTTCACATCTTGGTTTCATCCGCACACATTTAGACACCCCAATCTGAGTCTACGAGGAGGATGAGCACTCCCCGCGTGACTCCTTCTGTTTCCCATTTTTTAGAAAGTTAAAATACAAGGAGGGGAGGATTTCTGGCCCCCCGCTCCCATCCCCTCTAGCCGCCTTCTATGACACGTGAGGAATGCGTGGGAAGTATTCTTTCACCCCTATCCCCAGGGATATATATATGTTATTTATTTATTTTGCTTTGTCGCTGTCTCCCGTGTTTGCGAGGTAGCGCAAGGAAACAGACAAAAGAAATGGCCAAACCCACCCACATACACATGTATATACATACACGTCCACACACACAAATATACATACCTATACATCTCAATGTACACATATATATACACACACAGACACATACATATATACACATGCACACAATTCACACTGTCTGCCTTTATTCATTCCCATCACCACCTCGCCACACATGGAATACCATCCCCCCTCCCCCCTCATGTGTGTGAGGTAGCGCTAGGAAAAGACAACAAAGGCCCCATTCGTTCACACTCACTCTCTAGCTGTCATGCAATAATGCCCGAAACTACAGCTCCCTTTCCACATCCAGGCCCCACACAACTTTCCATGGTTTACCCCAGACGCTTCACATGCCCTGATTCAATCCACTGACAGCACGTCAACCCCGGTATACCACATCGATCCAATTCACTCTATTCTTTGCCCGCCTTTCACCCTCCTGCATGTTCAGGCCCCGATCACTCAAAATCTTTTTCACTCCATCTTTCCACCTCCAATTTGGTCTCCCACTTCTCCTCGTTCCCTCCATCTCCGACACATATATCCTCTTGGTCAATCTTTCCTCACTCATTCTCTCCATGTGCCCAAACCATTTCAAAACAACCTCTTCTGCTCTCTCAACCATGCTCTTTTTATTTCCACACATCTCTCTTACCCTTACATTACTTACTCGATCAAACCACCTCACACCACACACTGTCCTCAAACATCTCATTTCCAGCACATCCACCCTCCTGCGCACAACTCTATCCATAGCCCACGCCCCGCAACTATACAACATTGTTGGAACCACTATTCCTTCAAACATACCCATTTTTGCTTTCCGAGATAATGTTCTCGACTTCCACACATTCTTCAAGGCTCCCAGGATTTTCGCCCCCTCCCCCACCCTATGATTCACTTCCGCTTCCATGGTTCCATCCGCTGCCAGATCCACTCCCAGATATCTAAAACACTTTACTTCCTCCAGTTTTTCTCCATTCAAACTTACCTCCCAATTGACTTGACCCTCAACCCTACTGTACCTAATAACCTTGCTCTTATTCACATTTACTCTCAACTTTCTTCTTTCACACACTTTACTAAACTCAGTCACCAGCTTCTGCAGTTTCTCACATGAATCAGCCACCAGCGCTGTATCATCAGCGAACAACAACTGACTCACTTCCCAAGCTCTCTCACCCACAACAGACTTCATACTTGCCCCTCTTTCCAAAACTCTTGCATTCACCTCCCTAACTACCCCATCCATAAACAAATTAAACAACCATGGAGACATCACACACCCCTGCCGCAAACCTACATTCACTGAGAACCAATCACTTTCCTCTCTTCCTACACGTACACATGCCTTACATCCTCGATAAAAACTTTTCACTGCTTCTAACAACTCGCCTCCCACACAATATATTCTTAATACCTTCCACAGAGCATCCCTATCAACTCTATCATATGCCTTCTCCAGATCCATAAATGCTACATACAAATCCATTTGCTTTTCTAAGTATTTCTCACATACATTCTTCAAGGAAACACCTGATTCACACATCCTCTACCACTTCTGAAACCACACTGCTCTTCCCCAATATATATATATATATATATATATATATATATATATATATATATATATATATATATATATATATATATATATTGGGGAAGAGCAGTGTGGTTTCAGAAGTGGTAGAGCTTGGGAAGTGAGTCAGTTGTTGTTTGCTGATGATACAGCGCTGGTGGCTGATTCATGTGAGAAACTGCAGAAGCTGGTGACTGAGTTAGGTAAAGTGTGTGAAAGAAGAAAGTTAAGAGTAAATGTGAATAAGAGCAATGTTATTAGGTACAGTAGGGTTGAGGGTCAAGTCAATTGGGAGGTAAGTTTGAATGGAGAAAAACTGGAGAAAGTAAAGTGTTTTAGATATCTGGGAGTGGATCTGGCAGCGGATGGAACCATGGAAGCGGAAGTGGATCATAGGGTGGGGGAGGGGGCGAAAATCTGGGAGCCTTGAAGAATGTGTGGAGGTCGAGAACATTATCTCGGAAAGCAAAAATGGGTATGTTTGAAGGAATAGTGGCCTTGAAGAATGTGTGGGAGTCGAGAACATTATCTCGGAAAATGGGTATGTTTGAAGGAATAGTGGTTCCAACAATGTTGTATGGTTGCGAGGCATGGGCTATGGATACAGTTGTGCGCAGGAGGATGGATGTGCTGGAAATGAGATGTTTGAGACAATGTGTGGTGTGAGGTGGTTTGATCGAGTAAGTAACGTAAGGGTAAGAGAGATGTGTGGAAATAAAAAGAGCGTGGTTGAGAGAGCAGAAGAGGGTGTTTTGAAATGGTTTGGGCACATGGAGAGAATGAGTGAGGAAAGATTGACCAAGAGGATATATGTGTTGGAGGTGGAGGGAACGAGGAGAAGTGGGAGACCAAATTGGAGGTGGAAAGATGGAGTGAAAAAGATTTTGTGTGATCGGGGCCTGAACATGCAGGAGGGTGAAAGGAGGGCAAGGAATAGAGTGAATTGGATCGATGTGGTATACCGGGGTTGATGTGCTGTCAGTGGATTGAATCAGGGCATGTGAAGCGTCTGGGGTAAACCATGGAAAGCTGTGTAGGTATGTATATTTGCGTGTGTGGAAGTATGTATATACATGTGTATGGGGGTGGGTTGAGCCATTTCTTTCGTCTGTTTCCTTGCACTACCTCGCAAACACGGGAGACAGCGGCAAAAAAATATATATATATATATATATATATATATATATATATATATATATATATATATATATATATATATATATATATGCATGTACATATTCATATCTGTTCACCACATATCCATTCCCTAAGCCACTCCATCCCACGGGAAACAAGAAAAATGCATGAAAGAAAGGAAAAAATGATACGAAATTCTTCTCTTCCCCTTCAACATACACACACACACACACACACACACACACACACACACACACACACATACACACACACACACACACACCTGACACACACGCACACACCTGACACACATACACACACACACACACACACACACACACACACACACACACACACACACACACACACATGATCGCTGCCCCTTGCATCAGCAGGTAGTACCATGAAACAGATGAAGAAAGGCCACAGCCACTCACATCCATACGTGAAGTGTCATGTGTACTATACCGAAATCACAGCTTCCCATTCATATCCAGGCCCCACAGGGCTTTCTATAGTTTACCCTGCATGTTTCACATACTCTGGTTCAGTCCACTGACACCCCAGCATGCCTTTCACCCCTTCATGTTCAGGCGTATTATTCAAAATCTTTTTTCACTCCATCCTTCCATCTCCAATTTGGTCTCCCAATTCTCCTCATTTCCTCCACTTCTGACACATATGTCTTAATTGTCAACCTTTCGTCACTTATTTTCTTCATATGTCCAAACCATTTCAACATATCCTTTTCTGTTCTCTTAAACACACCCTTTTCAGTGAATGTAGGTTTGTGGCAGGGGTGTGTGATGTCTCATGGTTGTTTAATTTGTTTATGGATGGGGTTGTTAGGGAGGTAAATGCAAGAGTTTTGGAAAGAGGGGCAAGTATGAAGTCTGTTGGGGATGAGAGAGCTTGGGAAGTGAGTCAGCTGTTGTTCGCTGATGATACAGCGCTGGTGGCTGATTCATGTGAGAAACTGCAGAAGCTGGTGACTGAGTTTGGTAAAGTGTGTGGAAGAAGAAAGTTAAGAGTAAATGTGAATAAGAGCAAGGTTATTAGGTACAGTAGGGTTGAGGGTCAAGTCAATTGGGAGGTGAGTTTGAATGGAGAAAAACTGGAGGAAGTGAAGTGTTTTAGATATCTGGGAGTGGATCTGGCAGCGGATGGAACCATGGAAGCGGAAGTGGATCATAGGGTGGGGGAGGGGGCGAAAATTCTGGGGGCCTTGAAGAATGTGTGGAAGTCGAGAACATTATCCCGGAAAGCAAAAATGGGTATGTTTGAAGGAATAGTGGCTCCAACAATGTTGTATGGTTGCGAAGCGTGGGCTATGGATAGAGTTGTGCACAGGAGGATGGATGTGCTGGAAATGAGATGTTTGAGGACAATGTGTGGTGTGAGGTGGTTTGATCGAGTGAGTAAGAGAGATGTGTGGAAATAAAAAGAGCGTGGTTGAGAGAGCAGAAGAGGGTGTTTTGAAGTGGTTTGGGCACATGGAGAGAATGAGTGAGGAAAGATTGACCAAGAGGATATATGTGTCGGAGGTGGAGGGAACGAGGAGAAGAGGGAGACCAAATTGGAGGTGGAAAGATGGAGTGAAAAAGATTTTGTGTGATTGGGGCCTGAACATGCAGGAGGGTGAAAGGAGGGCAAGGAATAGAGTGAATTGGAGCGATGTGGTATACCGGGGTTGACGTGCTGTCAGTGGATTGAATCAAGGCATGTGAGGCGTCTGGGGTAAACCATGGAGGGCTGTGTAGGTGTGTATATTTGCGTGTGTGGACGTATGTGTGTACATGTGTGTGGGGGGGGGTTGGGCCATTTCTTTCGTCTGTTTCCTTGCGCTACCTCGCAAACGCGGGAGACAGCGACAAAGTATAATAATAATAAAAAAAAAAAATCTCTCTTACCCTTTCATTACTTAATCAACCCATCTCACAATGCATTGTCTTTGAACATTTCATTTCCAACACATCTGCCCTCCTCTGCACAACCCTATCAACAGCCCATGCCTCACAACCATATGATATTGGTGGGACCACTATTCCATCACACATACCCATTTTCACTCCTAGATAACATTCTCTATTTCCACACATTCTTCATCACTCTCAGAACCTTTACCCCCTCCCCCACCTTATGACTCACTTCTGCTTCCATGGTTCCATTCATTGCCATGTCCTCCCAGGAATCTAAAACACTACATTTCCTCCAATCTTTCTCCATTCAAACTTACATCCCAACCAGCTAGTCCCTCAGCCCTTGCTGAAACTAATAACCTTGCTTTTATTCACATTCACCCTCAACTTTCTCCTTTTACAATATTCCAAACTCAGTCACCAACTGTGTCATTGGAACAACAACTGACACTTCCTGTGCCCTCTAAAATCCCAAAGACTGCATACTTGCCCTTCTCTCCAAGAATTTTATATTCCCTTCCCTCACCAACCCATCCATAATCATATTGAACAACCACGGTGACATCAGACACCCCTACTACAAACCAACCTTCACTTGGAAACATTTCCTTTCCATTTCCTTGGATGTTATCTCTAACACCATGGGATATACGACAAGTAAATGAGATTGAGCTCTCACTGCAAATTTGTATATGATAGTCTGGGATGCAGGTTTAAACAACTAATGTCCTGTGTAAGACACAGCTGGCGCATTAAACTGAACTACATGTGTAGTATTAAAAACACAACAGACAACTTTTATTACAACAACAGTTTTTCAAACATTCATTCTATTTTAACACTGCAATCAATATGCACTAACTTTACCTTGTCTCAATTAGGGAATCTGGGAGGGAGTGCATATCACCATCTCTCCTGCTTGAGTCCATGGCCTTTTTGGGAAAGAAGCAAACTCTACGACGCCTCATGATCATAACCATTACCACTACCAAAACAAGTATTATCACAGGAACAGCTACAGCCACAACAATGCCACTCTCAGATTCTGTAAGGAAAATCACAGGCATGCTAATGACCATCTGAGCCTCAGAATTTCTACTTAAACTTATATTTTCAATATGTTCCAGGTGAATGTCATTATGATATTTGGTACTGAACTGAATTAGAAAAAATAAAGAGGCAGGAAGAAAGTAAAGCTGATTATTAAAAAGAAACACTAAACAGGTGAAAGCTGCAAATATTGCCAAAAATGCTTTGAGAAATACCTGAAAATTTTACACAAACCATCAAGCTGAAACAAGAAAGAATAATACAGATCAGTAGCTTCTTAAATAAAGGCAAATAACTTACCAGTTGTTATTGGGTGGCTGAAGTATGTATCAGCAAACTTATCTCTGGCTGTATAAGCCCGAATCTTGACCCTGTATGTAGTTCCTGGTTTTAGTTCTCCATTGCAGTAGCCATTATGTACCATGCAGTCTTTTTTAGTACCAATAACATAATCTTCCACAGATGAGGTGTTGAAGGGGTAGTAAGGCTCAGTCACCTATGAATAGACAATAATGTTTGATGAAAACAAGTAATGAGCAGGCTAAATACAGAAAAGACTGTATTATAGGAAACAAATAGGTTGACCTTGGCTGCCTCTGGGCACATAATCTACAAAGATGAAATAATACTTTCTTTCACTGATAACCCTTTTCTCTGTGAAGGAGCGATATCATCTAAGGATGCCCAAAGAACCAGCTAATGAAAGTAGCTGTATTACAATTTCCTTTAATTCTGGACAATAAATCCCATCACAAAAAGAATGCAAACCAAAAGGCAACTCATTCGAATAACATCTAGCAAATCAATTCTACCAGCCATCTTACCCTCTGACATGCACTGTAAATCCTATTATATGCTTGATCAATACTGTACTGTATTGCATAATTATGGATGACAGACTCACTGCATTCTTCATGGAAAATGGTTAGTAACTGCCATTCACTGGATGGCTATTTGGTCTTTAAGCCTATCAGTTGCCAGGGTTACTGAGGCCATCAACATGAACTTATAACCGCCACCCAAAAAATCTTTAGCTCCACATAGATTATCACTACGTATATGGATCATTGCCTAAACAGTGAGTAAGTCAGCTGAAGGTTGCCAACCCCTAAGTGTTTCATTTATCTCTTTCCTTCTCATTTTACTTTATTTTTATCAACACTTAGGAAACTTATGGTCATTACAATATCAAGATGTGCTATGTGTGTTATTTATTACAATGTATACATAATAACATATGATGTTCTTGACTAGTGTTTTCACAATAGTAACCCCATGATATACTAATGTGTTATATTTTCCTGAGAAAGACAACTGTAGATATGTTGGAAGTTAAATCCTGATTAGCGGCTCATGTGTCACTGTTACCTTAGTATCTATCTGTCAGAATGAAAAACATTCATGTGATTATGGTCTGGCACCATTGGGCTCCTTAGTGTAAATAAAATCTAGCACTTTCGTTTTTTGAAATATTTTCAGTTTGTTCATCATTATGAGTGTGTTATGTATCATACAGCAACAATATAAATATAAAATGATAATGATGTGCTTGATGAGTGCTCATACATTGGCAATGTGGGGCTGCTTAGAAGTCACTTAAATAGGGATATTCAATAGCTTTCAGGCCTTTTTTTTGTACGATCATGAATGTATGGAGCAAGATATCTGTTGTAACTAAGGAAACTTATACCATGCCTATTCTAAGATGTTTTAAAAAATATCAGTGCCATATTTGGAAAGACTGTGTTTTGACTCGGTAATAAAGTAGTAAAAAAGGGACCAATAACTCTACATATTTTGCTTGAAAACTGACACTTCTCGGGAATGCAGTGGAAAATTCATGAGAGGTACCACCTGACATACTTGATTATGCCATTTCAAGAATAACACTCATGATCCATCTACACTCTTTTTTATTTACACGGGCTTTGGTATGGAAAAACGTAATCATCATTGGGTTGGCATGGCATGGATACAGTGTATAGTTACAGAGTTCTACAGTATTTTGTGTTGCAGTATACTGTACATTACTTGGTCTTACCCCTTGCAAAGTGTATTTCAAATTCTCCTGGTAGTAATGGTACTAAGAGGTATAAGGCCATTACCACTGAAGTTAAGATGGATGTGATCAAAAGTTATAAAAGAGGTGAAAGAGCAGCTGATATTAAGAGTGCTATTAGACATAGTGAATCTTCTTTCCAGGCTATCTGTGACAGTGCAGAGATCTAGGAGAGTGCCAAAAATGGAACATTAATCAGCGCATCTAAGACTTCTTATTTGTGAAGTTTGCTTATGGAGGGAATGGAACAAATGTTGAGTACATGGATCAAACACCAAACTCATGAAAATGTTCCCATCACCATACTTGTGATACAAGTAAGGGTCTAGAGCATATATGATGACTTGGCAATGGAAGAAGGAGCAGTAAACATTTCAAGCAAGTCCTGGTTGGTTTGAAATTTTAGGAAATGTTACAATTGCCACAACATCAACATGACTGATAAGGATGCTTTTGCTGATGTCACTGCTGTTTAAAATTTCCTGAAAACCCTCAAGATCATTATCCTAAGAAAATTTTTAACAGGGATAAGACTGGATAATTTTGGAACAGAATGCCTTTGAGAATGAATAATTTTTGAAGAAAAAACTAAACCGGAATTCCAAGTTTATTTTCTGTTTTCCTAGTACACATATAATATAGTTTTTCTCTGGTATAATATTTATACTGTCTTACAAATACTGAAACCCTCAAATCTCCATTGTTTACAAGACTAATGCAACCATTTTCAAGAATATATCTATTGTTCATTTCAATTTCTAAAAGAGGAAACAGAAGGAGTCAAGGGGGAGTGTTCATCCTCCTTAAAGGCTCAGATTGGGGTGATTGAATGTGTATGGATGTAACCAAGATGAAAAGAAAGAAGAAATAGATGGTATGCCTGAGGAAAGAAACCTAGATGTTCTGGTTCTGAGTGAAATGAAGCTCAAGGGTAAAGGGGATGAATGGTTTGGACAGTTTTGGGAGTAAAGTCAGGGGTTGGTGAAAGGACAAGAGCTAAGGAAGTAGCACTACTCCTGAAGCAGGATTTCTAGGGCTGTGTGATAAAATGTAAGGAAATAAATTCGAAATTCATGTAGGTAAAACTGAAAGTGGATGGTGAGAAATGGGTGATTCTTAGTGCTTATGCGCCTGGTCATGAAAAGAAAGATCATGAGAGGTAAGTGTTTTAGGAGCAGCTGAGTGAGTGTCATTAGTTTTGATGCACGAGACTGGGTATCTGTGATGGGTGATTTAAATGCAAAGGTGAGTAATGTGGCAGTTGAGGGTATGATGGTGTGCATGGGGTATTCAGTGTTATGAATGGAAATGGTGAAGAGCTTGTGGATTTGTGTGCTGAAAAAAAGACTGGCGACTGGGAATAAATGGTTTAAAAAGAGAGATATACACAAGTATACCTATGTGAGTAGGAGATATGGTCAAAGGGCATTATTATATTATGTATTGATTGATAGGCATGTAAAAGAGAGACTTTTGGATTAAATGAGCTAAGAGGGGCAATTGGTGGGATGTCTGATCACTATCTTATGGAGGAGAAGGTCATGAGTTGTAAAGATCTTTTGAAAAGAGGATACATGCATGAAGAAATAGCAGGAGAGATTGAATGTAGAATGGCAAAAGGTGAGAGCATGTGAAGTGAGGGGAGTGGGTGAGGAATGGGATGTATTAGGGAAGGAGTCATAGCATATGCAAAAGATGCATGTGGGATGAGAATGGTGGGAGGTGGGCAGATTAGAAGGGTAGTGAGTGGTGGCAAAAGAAGTAAATTTGCATGTGAAAGAGAAAACTGAAGCATTTGGACAATACTAACAAGAAAGGGGTGCAAATGACTGGGAGATATATAAGAGAAAGAGACAGGAGATCAAGAGGAAGGTGCAAGGGTTGAAAAAGAGGACAAATGAGAGTTAGGGTGATAGAGTACCATTAAACTTTAGGAAGGACAAAAAGATGATTTGGAAGGGGGATAAGTAATGTGTGAAAGACAATAAAACAAATGGGAAAACTGAAGGGGGCAAAAGTGGAAGTGATAACAGGTAGTATTGAAGTTAAGAAGAGATGGAGTGAGTATTCTGAAAGATTGTTAAATGTGTTTGATGATAGAGTGGTGATGTAGGGTGTTTTGGTCAGGGTAGTGTGGAAAGTGAGAAAGTCAGGGAGAGTGGTTTGGTGAAGAGAGAAGTGGTCAAAGCCTTGCGAAAGATGAAAATTGGCGAAGTGATAGGAATGGATGGTACTGCAGTTGAATTAATTAAGAAAGGGGATGACTATGCTGTTGATTGGTTAGTAAAGATATTCACTGTATGTATGGGTCATGGTGAAGTGCCTGAGGATTGGTAGAATGCATGTACAGTGCCATTATATAAAGGCAAAGGGAATAACAGTGAGTGTTCGAACTACAGAGGCATAAGTTTGTTGAGTATGCCTGGAAAATTATATGAAAGGATATTGATTGAGAGGGTGAAGTCATGTGCAGAGTATCAGATTAGGGAGGCGCAGTGAGGCTTCAGGAGTGGTAGAGGATGTGTGGAAAAGATGTTTGCTTTAAAGAATGTGTGAGAAATACTCAAAAAACAGATGGATTTGTATGCAGCATCTATGGATATGGAAAAGGCATATGATGGGGTTGACAGAGATGCTTTGTGGGAGGTCTTAAGAATATATGATGTCGAAGGTAAGCTGCTAGAAGCAGTGAGAAGTTATTATCAATAATGTAAGGCATGTGTATGAGTAGGATGAGAGGAGAGTAACTTCCCAGTGAAGGTCAGTCTGTGGCAGGGGTGTGTAACATCACCATGGTTGTTTAATTTGTCTATGGATTGAGTGGTGATGGAGGTAAATGCAGAGGTTTTAGAGAGAGGGGTGAGCATGCAGTTTGTTGGGGATGAGAGGGCCTGGGAAGTGAGTCAGTTGTTTGCTGATGATACAGCACTGGCGGCTGATCTGAGTCAGAAACTGCAGAAATTGGTGACTGAGTTTGGAAAAGTGTGAGAAAGGAGAAAGTTGAGAGCAAATATGTATACGAGCAAGATTATTAGGATCAACTAGGATGAGGGACAAGTCAGCTGGGGTATAAGTTTGAATGGAGAAAAATTGGAGGAAATGCAGTGTTTTAGATATCTGGGAGTGGACTTTGCTGCGAATGGATCCACAGAAGCGGAAGTGAACCATAGGGTGGGGGAGGGGATGAAAGTTCTGTGAGCGATGAAGAATGTGTAGAAAGAGAGAACGTTATCTAGGAGAGCAAAAATGGGTATGTTTGAAGGAATAGTGGTTCCAACATTGTTATATGGTTGCAAGGCATGGACTATAGATAGGGTTGTGCAGAGGAGGGTGGATGTATTGAATGAAAGGTTTAAGGACAATATGTCATGTTAGGTGGTTTGATTGAGTATAATGAGAGGGTAAAAGGGACTTGTGGTAATAAAAAGAGTGTGGCTGAGAGAGCAGAAGAGGGTGTGCTGAAATGATTTGGACATATAGAGAATGAGTGAGGAAAGGTTGACAAAGAGGATATAGATGTCAGAGGTGGAGGTAAAAAGGAGAAGCAGGAGACCAAGTTGGAGGTGGAAGGATAGAGTGAAAAACATTTTGAGAGATAGGGCCTGAACATGCAGGAGCGTGAAAGGCAAGCACAGAATTGAGCGTACTGGAATGAAGTGATATACTGAGTTTGACGTGCTATCAATGGACTAAACCAGGGCATATGAAACATCTGGGGAAACCAAGGAAAGGTCTGTGGGGCCTGGATGTGGATAGGGAACTGTGGTTTCAGTGCATTACACATGACAGCTAGAGAATAAGCACAAGTAAATGTGGCCTTTCTTTGTCAGTTTCCTGGCACTACCTTGCTAATGCAGGGGGTGGCAATGCAGTTTCCTGTGAGGGGGGTTTGCACTGGGAATGGATGAAGGTGAGCAAGTATGAATATGTGCATGTGTATATATATGTAAATGTATGTGCCTTCATCCATTCTCCAGATCCATTGATGCTACATACAAATCCATGTTTTTCTAAGTTTTCTCAGACACATTCTTCAAAGCAAACACCTGATCCATACATCCTTTACTACTTCTGAAACAACACTGCTCCACCCTAATCTGATGCTCTGTACATGCCTTCACCCTCTCAATCAATACCCACCCATACAATTTCCCAGGAATATTCAACAAACTTATGCCTCTGTAGTTTGAACACTCACCTTTATCCCCTTTGCCTTTGTACAATGGCACCATGCAAGCATTCCAACAATTCTCAGGTGCTTCACCATTGATCTATACATACAATGAATATCCTTACCAACCAATCAACAACACAGTCAACCCCTTTTTTAATAAATTCCCCTGCAATACCATCCAAACCCGCCTTGCCGGATTTAATCTTCTGTAAAGCTTTCACTACCTCTTCTCTCTTAACCAAACCTTTCTCCCTGACTGTCTCACTTCACACACCATCCTGACCAAAACACCCTACAACTGCCAATCTATCATCAAGCACATTCAACAAACCTTCAAAATACTCACTCCATCTCCTTCTCATTTCATCACTTACTGTTGTTGCTTCCCCCCTTGCCCCCTTCATCGAAGTTCCCATGTGTTCTGTTGTCTTACACATGTTATTTTGATCCTTCCAAAACATCTTTTGAATCTCCCTAAAGTTTAGTGATACTCTCTCACCCTAACTCTCATTTGCCCTCTTTTTCAACCCTTGCATCTTCCTCTTGACCTCCTGCCACTTTCTTTTATACATCTTTGAGTAATTTTCACTCCTTCCTTGTCAGTATTGTCCAAATACCTCTCTTTTCTCTTTCACTAACAACTTTTCTTCTTCATCCCACCACTCACTAAACAAATCAAACAACCATGGAGACATCATGCACCCCTGCCGCAAACCAACATTCATTGGAAACCAATCACTTTCCTCTCTTCCCACTCATACACATTCCCTATATCCCTGGTGAAAACTTTTCACTGCTTCCAGCAACTTACCTCCCACGCCATATACTCTTAACACCTTCCACAAAGCATCTCTGTCAACCCTATCATATGCCTTCTCCAGATCCATAAATGCTACATACAAATCCATCTGTTTTTCTAAGTATTTCTCACATATATACCCCAAAGCAAACACCCTCTACCACTTCTGAAACGAACACTGCTCCTCCCCAGTCTGATGCTCAGTACATGCCTCTATCCTCTCAATCAACACCCTTCCATACAACTCCCCAGGAATACTCAACAAACTTATACCTCTGTAATTTGAACACTCACATTCATACCCTCTGCCTTTGTACCATGGCACCATGAATGCACTCTGCCAATCCTCAGGCACCCCACCATGAACCATACACACAATGAATATCCTTAACAACCAATCAACAACACAGGCACCCCCCTTTTTAAAAAATTCCATTGCAATACCATCGAAATCCACTGCCTTGCCAGCTTTCATCCCCTGCAAAGCTTTCACCATTTCTCCTCTATTTACCAAACCATTCTCCCTGACCCTCTCACTTTGCACACCACCTTGACCAAAACACCCAATATCTGCCAGTCCATTATCAAACACATTCAACAAACCCTCAAAATACTCATTTCATCTCCTTGTCACTTCATCACTACTTGTTATCACTTCCCCATTAGCCTCCTTCACCAAAGTTCCAATTTGTTCTCTTGTCTTACACTTTTCATTTACCTCCCTCCTAAACATCTTTTCATTCTTCTTGAAATTTAATGATACTCTCTCATTCCAACTCTCATTTGCCCTCTTGAACTGGACCTATTGCCACTTTCCTTTATACATCTCCCATTCATTTGCACTACTTCCCTGCAAAAATCGTCCAAATGCCTCTCTCTTCTCTTTCACTAACAATCTTACTTCTTCAACCCACCACTCACTACCCTTTCTAATCTTCCCACCTCCCACCTTTCTCATGCCACAAGCATCTTTTGTGCAAGCCATCACTGCTTCCCTAAATGCATCCCATTCCTCCCCCACTCCTCTTATGTCGTTTCCTCTCACCTTTTTCCATTCTGCACTTAATCTCTCCTGGTATGTTCACACACAAGTCTCCTTTCCAAGCTCACTTGCTCTCACCACCCTCTTCTCCCCAACATTCTCTCTTCTTTTCTGAAGACCTCTACATATCTTCACCTTAGCCTCCACAAGATAATGATCAAACATCCCTCCAGCTGCACCTCTCAGCACATTAACAACCGAAGGTCTCTCTTTTAAACGCCTATAGATTAATACGTAATCCAATAATGCCCTCTGGCCATCTCCCCTACTCACATAAGTAAGCTTATGTATATCTCATTTTAAGCCAGGTATTACCAATCACAAGTCCTTTCTCAGCACACAAATCTAGAGGCTCTTCAACATTTCCATTTACAACACTGAACACCCCATGTACACCAATTATACCCTAAACTGCAGACATATACATATATACACATGTACATAATTCATACTCGCTGCCTCTATTCATTCCCATCGCCACCCCACCACACATGAAATGACAACCCCCTCCCCCCACGTGCACGTGAGGTAGCGTGAAGGAAAGACAACAAAGGCCACATTCGCTCACACTCAGTCTCTAGCTGTCATGTGTAATGCACTAAAACCACAGCTCCCTTTCCACATCCAGGCCCCACAAAACCTTCCATGGTTTACCCCAGAAGCTTTACATGCCCTGGTTCAATCCACTGACAGCACGTCGACCCCAGTATACCACATTGTTCCAATTCACTCTATTCTTGCACATCATTCCAATTCACTCTACTCTTTGCATGCCTTTCACCCTCCTGCATGTTCAGACCCTGATCGCTCAAAATCTTTTTCACTCCATCCTTCCACCTCCAATTTGGTCTCCCACTTCTCCTTTCCCTCCACCTCTGACACATATATCCTCTTGGTCAATCTTTCCCCACCCATTCTCTCCATGTGACCAAACCATTTCACCACACCCTCTTCTGCTCTCTCAACCACATTCTTTTCATTACCACACATCTCTCTTACCCTTTCATTACTTACTCAATCAAACCACCTTACACCATATATTGCCCTCAAACACCTCATTTCTAACACATCCACCCTCCTCCGCACAACCCTATCTATAGCCCACGCCTCACAACCATATAACGCTGTTGGAACCACTATTCCTTCAAACATACCCATTTTTGCTTTCCGAGATAATGTTCTCGCCTTCCACACATTCTTCAACACTCCGAGAACCTTCGCCCCCTGCCCCACCCTCTGACTCACTTCCACTTCCATGGTTCAATCCGCTACCAAATCCACTGCCAGATACCTATAACACTTAACTTCCTCCATTATTCTTCATTCAAACATACCTTCCAATTGACTTGTCCCTCAACCATATATATTTATCTATATTTTACTTTGAAGCTGTCTCCTGCATCAGGGAGGTAGCACAAGGAAACAGACGAAAGAATGGCCCAACCCACCGACATATACATGTATATATCTACACGTCCACGCACACAAATATACATACCTATACATCTCAACGCATACATATATATACATACACAGACATATACCTATATACACATGCACATAATTCATACTGTCTGCCCATTTTCATTCCCATTGCCACCCCGCAACACATGAAAAAAAAAAACCCTCCCCCCGCATGTGCATGAGGTAGCGCTAGGAAAAGACAACAAAGGCCACATTCATTCACACTCAGTCTCTAGCTGTCAGGTATAATGCACTGAAACCACAAATCCCTTTCCACATCCAGGCCAGACAGAACTTTCCATGGTTTAACCCAGACGCTTCATACGCCCTGGTTCAATCCACTGACAGCACGTCGACCCCAGTATACCACATAGTTCCAATTCACTCTATTCCTTGCACGCCTTTCACCCTCCTGCATGTTCAGGCCCCGATCACTCAAAATCTTTTTCACTCCATATTTCCACCTCCAATCTGCTCTCCCACTTCTCCTCGTTCCCTCCACCTCTGACACATATATCCTTTTTGTCAATCTTTCCTCACTCATTCTCTCCATGTGACCAAACCATTTCAAAACACCCTCTTCTGCTCTCTCAACCACACTCTTTTTATTACCACACATGTCTCTTACCTTTTCATCACTTACTCGATCAAACCACCTCACACCACATGTTGTCCTCAAACATCTCATTTCCAGCACATCCACCCTCCTCCGCACAACTCTATCTATAGCCCACGTCTCGCAACCATATAACATTGTTGGAACCACTATTTCTTCAAACATACCCATTTTTGCTTTCCGAGATAATGTTCTCGACTTCTACACATTCTTCAACGCTCCCAGAATTTTCGCCCCCTCCCCAACCCTATGATTCACTTCCACTCCATGGTTCCATCCGCTGCTAAATCCACTCCCAGATATCTAAAACACTTCACTTCCCCCAGTTTTTCTCTATTCAAACTTACCTCCCAATTGACTTGTCCCTCAATCCTACTGCATCTAATTACCTTGCTCTTATTCACATTTACTTCAGCTTTCTTCTTTCACACACTTTACCAAACTCACTCACCAGCTTCTGCAGTTTCTCACACGAATCAGCCACCAGCACTGTATCATCAGCAAACAACAACTGACTCACTTCCCAAGCTCTCTCATCCACAACAGACTGCATACTTGCCCCTCTTTCCAAAACTCCTGCATTCATCTCCCTAACAACCCCATCCATAAACAAATTTTAATTTGTTTATGGATGGAGACATCACACACCCCTGCCACAAACCTACATTCACTGAGAACCAATCACTTTCCTCTCTTCCTACATGTCCACACACCTTAGATCCTCTATGAAAACTTTTCACTGCTTCTAACAACTTGCCTCCCACACCATATATTCTTAATACCTTCCACAGAGCATCTCCATCAACTCTATCATATGCCTTCTCCAGATCCATAAATGCTACATACAAATCCATTTGCTTTTCTAAATATTTCTCATATAAATTCTTCAAAGCAAACACCTGATCCACACATCCTCTACCACTTATGAAACCACACTGCTCTTCCCAGTCTGATGCTCTGTACATCCCTTCATCCTCTCAATCAATACTCTCCCATTTAATTTCTCAGGAATACTCAACAAACTTATACCTCTGTAATTCGAGCACTCACTTTTATCCCCTTTGCCTTTGTACAATGGCACTATGCACGCATTCCACCAATCCTCAGGCACCTCACTAAGAGTCATACATACATTAAATAACCTTACCAATCAGTCAACAATACAGTCATCCTCTTTTTTAATAGATTCCACTGCAATACCATCCAAACCCGCTGCCTTGCCGGCTTTCATCTTCCACAAAGCTTTTACTACCTCCTCTCTGTTTACCAACCCATTTTCTCTAACCCTCTCACTTTCCACACCACCTCGACCAAAACACCCTATGTCTGCCGCTCTATCATCAAACACATTCAACAAACCTTCAAAATACTCACTCCATCTCCTTCTCATATCACCACTACTTGTTATCACCTCCCTATTAGCCCCCTTAACTGAAGTTCCCATTTGCTCCCTTGTCTTACGCACTTATTTACCTCCTTCCAAAACATCTTTTTATTCTCCCTAAAATTTAATGATACTCTCTGACCCCAACTCTCATGTGCCCTCTTCTTCACCTCTTGCACCTTTCTCTTGACCTCCTGCCTCATTCTTTTATACATCTCCCACTCATTTGCATCATTTCCCTGCAAAAATCGTCCAAATGCCTCTCTCTTCTCGTTCATTAATAATCTTACTTCTTCATCCCGCCACTCACTGCCCTTTCTAATCTGCCCACCTCCCACGCTTCTCATGCCACACGCATATTTTGCGCAAGCCATCACTGCTTCCCTAAATACATCCCATTCCTCCCCCACTCCCCTTACCTCCTTTGTTCTCACCTTTTTCCATTCTGTACTCAGTCTCTCCTGGTACTTCCTGACACAAGTCTCCTTCCCAAGCTCACTTACTCTCACTACTCTCTTCCCCCCAACATTCTCTCTTCTTTTCTGAAAACCTCTACAAATCCTCACCTTCGCCTCTACAAGATAATGATCAGACATCCCTCCAGTTGCACTTCTCAGCACATTAACATCCAAAAGTCTCTCTTTCGCACACCTATCAATTAACATGTAATCCAATAACGCTCTCTGGCCATCTCTCCTACTTACATACATATACTTATGTATATCTCTTTTTAAAGCAGGTATTCCCAATCACCAGTCCTTTTTCAGCACATAAATCTACAAGCTCTTCACCATTTCCATTTACAACACTGAACACCCCATGTACACCAATTATTCCCTCAACTGCCACATTAGTCACCTTTGCATTCAAATCATTCATCACTATAACCTGGTCTTGTGCATCAAAACTACTAACACACTCATTCAGCTGCTCCCAAAACACTTGCCTCTCATGATCTTTCTTCTCATGCCTAGGTGCATATGCACCAATAATCACCCACTCTCTCCATCAACTTTCAGTTTTATCCATATCAATCTAGAGTTTACTTTCTTACATTCTATCACATACTCCCACAACTCCTGTTTCAGGAGTAGTGCTACTCCTTCCCTTGCTCTTGTCCTCTCACTAACCCCTGACTTTACTCCCAAGACATTCCCAAACCACTCTTCCCCTTTACCCTTGAGCTTCGTTTCACTCAGAGCCAAAACATCCAGGTTCCTTTCCTCAAGCATACTACCTATCTTTCCTTTTTTCTCATTTTGTTTACATCCACACACATTTAGCCACCCCAATCTGACCCTTCAAGGAGGATGAGCACTCCCCGCATGACTCCTTCTTCTGTTTCCCCTTTTAGAAATTCTTCCCTTCAAGTCCCTTTACCTAACAGATGTTCTTCATAGGACAATATGTTTCTGATGTAATTGTGGAAAAAGTTTTGTTTATATTTTGTACACAATACCTTTTTCAAAACCTTTATGCTCCTCCTTCCTTACCTTGCAGTACCGTACAATGACATTTGTACTTCTTGCACAGAACAATCCTGAGTACTTTTGCTTGAAGGCATTTCATGAACCATGCTTTGTTCCATATCATTCTCCTTCTTTTTGTTCCATGGTACCCATGTCCTGAATTGTGACTGATTTAAAAAAAAAAAAAAAGCCCTCTACAGCACCAGTCTATGCTCTTATCTGTGCAGTCTGTACTCTTGTCGTATAACTTTTCCAAAATCAACTCTCAAAGAATTCAGTCAGTTCTATACTGCCACCTTGACTGAATTTTCTCTTAAGTGATCCTGTGCTCCTTCTGATACTTCTCTTGCATCCCCCTCCATGACACTATCATAAACAAATAGTTATATTATCACTTTCCCTTAATGATGCTTCATACCTTGTGTGTTCTCTTTCCATAGATTGGTATTAAAACGAGGTCAAGAAGTGATGGTGTGTCGTGCTGATGCAAGAAGATATCCTACAAACATGCATGGAATTTATGTCTCCATGTATATGTCTATATAAGTATCTGAGTTCTCCCAGTCATTTATCCTGTATCTGAGAACCCCCATTACTAATAACTTACAATCTTCATTAAAGGAGTTCCTTGTTGCATCTCTTGCCATCCTGATTGTTCCATCATCATTACCAATGTACTTCTGCTTTGGGTTGCTTTAGTTCCTTAGTAGGTTGTTGACTAAAAACACCACTGCAGAATTTCTTCCCACCATAATTTTACCCATTATGAACTGTTTGAGGGTACAATCTGTTAATAGCTCCTGGAACTTAATGTCATCTCTTATTATGAGGGCTATTCCCTCTCCTCATTTATCTCCTCTTCCCCTCCTTGTTATCGTGTGTTCCTCTGGGCAGATTAGTTTAGACTAAAGCTCCTCTGTTAGTTTAGTCTTCACCACTAAAATGATATTTTGGTTGCTATTTCTGACAGGGTATTTAGAATCTAATGCCTTCCCATTTATTAGCATTTATGTGTAATGCTTCCCATTTGTCATTAGCATTTATATGTTAGTGAACAGATCCTTCATTTTATTGCACTTGCTACCAGCTAGCTCTGTCTCCATGATGTTAATACCTCTGGCATGATCCCATCCCTCTTGTTTTTTGTCTCAGGTCAGATTTTCTTGCTCTTTTCCTTTTCCCTCTTACAAACACTCCTTTCTACTGTTCCCCTCTGGCATATCTGTGTGAGTCTCAGCACCTGATGAATACTGTATACATTTCCAAGTTAAATGTTACCATCTATGACCTTTCCCTTACATCTCTCCAGCATGACCCAATTCTCCTGACCTTTACTTCTTGACTTGCAAGTGTCAGTTCCATCAAGTCCAGTAACTTTCCAACTTGGTCATGTTCCTGACTTTTTTTCTTCTTGTTCGAAAAATGCTCTTCTTCTAACCCAAAGATCATCACAGACTTACACCTAACACCCTTCTCATGCACAATTTCCCTCATTTGTATGATGGCTGATTTTTCTGTTTTCTCTTGTAATTGTACCATGTTATCTTATGAGCCATGTCCTTTAACTTATCATGCACAATTTCCCTCATTTGTATGATGGCTGATTTTTCTGTTTTTTCTTGTAATTTTACCATGTTATCTTATGAGCCATGTCCTTTAACTTATCTAGTCCATTCTTACATCGTCTCATAGCACCTTTGAACTGCCTGTGCTTGTTTATGAGCTCTTATCCATTGCACCATGCAATTCAATTTGTATCATATCTCTCACTATATATATAACCTCCTCAGCAATTCTATCCAGTATTCTTCACTGCCTATCTGCTCAGAACCCTCATCGTCCCTGCACCTTAGCACCTCTTCAATTTTTTCAATCTTGTGGTTTTCTTCATTTAGCATCCTGTTTCTGACTACACAGAGTATATATGAAAATCCTATTCAGAACTGTTCTATGTCTATCTCTTAAAATATCTGTTCATAATTTCTGGGAAAGACATGAGAGGGTAGAGAATTCCAAAGCTTTGAGGTGTAGGGAAAGAAACAGTTATCAAAATGGCCCACCCTTTCATTGACAATGGCTCGTCGAGTATTGTGTAGTCTAGCCAGAGGTTTGGTCACACAAGCAGCTGGCTCACAGGAGCAAAAACCAAAGTAATATCTACAGAAGAGGGAAACTGAACCAGAATTGCAACACAGGGTAAGCAGGTCAAGTTCTGAAGTTAGCATGGGAGAGTTTATAAGTCAGACTGCTATTGACTAAAACTCGGTCAAGTAAATATGCAAAGGCAGAACCATCCCAAATGTGAGAGCAATACTCCATACAAGGACAGATCAATCCTTGGTATAGATGGAGCAACTGTTCGGAAAAAAAGAAATTTTGACATCTAAACAGGACTCTCAGTTCCCGGCAGATTTAGCTATAACTGTAATATGGTGCTTCCAAGATGGCGTGGATGTTACAGTAATACCATGTATGTTTGCTGAGTCAAGCAGTTGAATTACAGATCCATCAGAGGAGAGAGGAAAGTTTTGAGGAATTTTCGATAAAGGGATGGGTAGAAGCTGGGCCTTGAAGCCATTAAATTTAACCAGATTTTGTCTACCCCACCGAGATACCCAGTCCAAGGCTAAGTTTAGTGAGGATGTTGTGTTGATATCAGATGCAGACTGAGTGAGAGAAGAAGGAGCAGAATCAAATGATGTGGAGGAATGCAGTGATGAGTCGTCAGCATATGAATACATTTAGTTATCTGTAGAAGAAAGGACATCATTGACAAAAAGGAAAAAAGTGTAAGAGACAGGAGAGAACCTTGAGGATCTCCAATGTTGATGGAGAAAGGCAGACAGACTCTGATCTATCAAAAAACTAAGAAAGACTGGCCAGAGAGGAAGATAGATATGAGGGAGCAAAGTGAGGGAAAGATGCCATGAGACGGAAGTTTAGAGATAAGGCCCCAATGCCACACCCTGTCAAAAGCTTTGGATATATCAAGGGCAACTTATTCCCCAGTATTTTCTGGGATGATGATCAGACAGTAGTAAGATAGGAAAGAATATCACCAGTGGATCTTGCCTTATGGAGGGCATGCTGGCAATCAGAGACAAGACAATGAGATTCAAGATGTCTGAGTGTAGGAGAGATTCAAAGACTTTGGAAATGGCGGATGTCAGAGCAGTCACACTTCTTGGGAATGGGATGTACCAAAACATGCTTCCAAGAAGAAGGAAAAGTTCTGGTTTTTAAACAGCTTTCACAGGATATAAATAGCTTGCTAAACATTTCTTTATCCATATTCTTGAAAACTATGATGGTATTTGCAAGAAGACAAGTTTTCTTCTTTACTGTTCTCCTTATGTGGGACTTTGGTGACAAGTTAGGGATGATGTTTCCAAGTACTCCTCACACACAAAATTCTGAAGTTTACTTCTTGCTAAATAATAATCATACTTGAGCCTTCTTTCACTTTGTCACATACTCATTATCAGAGCCTGGGTGTTCAGACAAAATGACAGTTTTTGGCTTGGTTTGCAATTTCAATACAAAATTGCCTACTTTATCTTAACATGCCTATTTCACTTATTTTCACTGATTTTCATATTCTGTTATTGAAGAAATACCTAAGTTGTCTTACATTACTATTTGGTCATCTCTAAAGTAAAAAAATGCATTCTGTTCCTTTTCACAAAGCGAACTGCTTAATGTTAAAATGGAACATTTCCTATGGCATGGTTCTAATGGGTACTGGACATGTGCGCATGACAGATACAATCCATGTGAATGTATTCCAGCATGGCACTCTGTCCTCTGTGGCCTGAACCCCCAATTTGAGTCAGTTGCATTTTAAACACTTCATACTACTTTCATACTATTCGCCATTTCCCGCATTAGCGAGGTAGCGTTAAGAACAGAGGACTGGGCCTTAAGAGGGAAATCCTCACCTGACCCCCTTCTCTGTTCCTTCTTTTGGAAAATTAAAAAAAAAACGAGAGGGGAGGATTTCCAGCCACCCTGCTCCCTCCCCTTTTAGTCGCCTTCTACGACAAGCAGGGAATACGTGGGAAGTATTCTTTCTCCCCTATCCCCAGGGATACACAGGTGAGCAAATTTCACTAAGTGCCTATATGAGTCTTCTTCAAAACTCAACAATTAAGTTGAAGAGTTTGGTAGCAATATATTAACAGATGGGACAAAATGTGCAAAAAAGAAAAAGACAAAAATCAGTGAACCATGAAACGTACTTTCTTTCACAACATTAGACTTCTAGGCACAAAGCTGCCACTGCTTACAAAACTGATTAACACAGTACTTCATACACAACAGCTTCCATTTCACAATCTCAACTTTCATTGGAAAGAAAATAAACTTTATGTTCTGAGAAATGCAATATTTTCATTAAGTGTAAAAAACTGGATGTTCTTTCCTGCTGTGTAGCCTTCATCCTTTCACAGTAACTCAGCCCTCTTAATTCTGGTACCATCTTAGTTAAGCTTTTCTCTTTGTGTTTCTTTTAATGCTGTGATCAAATTTGAAAAGCATAATCCAATTTTGGTCTAAGTTATGAATAACTTATTAAACATCTCCCTATCCAAGTATCTAAATGTGATCTTAATATTTGCTAAAGGGCAATTTACTTCTTTCACACTTCTCTTGATTCAGAGCTCTCACAACAGATCAGATCTCTTCCACACATTGATTCCAGTGGCTCAGTCTGCCACTACTTGCTCTTCATACTGAGGCCTTCTCATTATCTTAAACCTACTTGGACTGAATCTTATCCAATTATCTGACTAACTTTGAAGTTGGTCCAAATTCCCCTTTAGGTTATTACAATTGTTTTCATTCCTTACTTCTCTCATGACTTTTGTATCATCTACAAATACATTCAGATATGAGTCTATCCTTCTGGCAAGTCATTTATGTATGTGAAGAATAACAGTGGGCCCAAGATCATGCTCTGTGGCACTCCAGCTCTAATTTCTGCTTATTCTAAGAATGTACCTTTTCCTCATATCTTTTGATCTCTTCCAAACAGGTAATCCTCATTCCAGCGAAGGAGTTTACCCTTATTCCTGCTTGCAGCTTTAGCTTCTTAATCAGCTCTTGATGGTGTATAGCGTTTAGGAACACAGCAGATTAGGAACACAGGCTACCCATCCATATCTCTAGTCTAATATCCAGCTCACATGTCGTAAAAGACTATCAGGTTCATCATACAGGACCTCTTTTCTCTGAAGCCATGTTATCTCACAGTAACGAAATTCTCCCCTATCCCTGGGGATAGGGGAGAAAGAATACTTCCCATGTATTCCCTGCATGTCGTAGAAGGCAGCTAAAAGGGGAGGGAGTGGGGGGCTGGAAATCCTCCCCTCTTGTTTGTTTTTTTCCCAAAAGAAGGAACAGAGAAGGGGGCCGGGTGAGGATATTCCCTCAAAGGCCTAGTCCTCTGTTCTTAATGCTTCCTCACTAACGCGGGAAATTGCGAATAGTATGAAAGAAAGAAAAGACTTCATTTATTCATTTTCTGATTTTCTTTTGCAGAGGTGTACAAACCATACTTGTGATGTAATGCCTTCAGCTCTGTGAGATTTCCTGGTCACCTTTCTTAAAGACAGGCAAAACATTTGTACTCCTCTAAATCTTTGGAACCATCCCTTCCTGCAGAGTCTTACTACACAGTATTTAGAAAGGCCTGGCATGTGTCTCAGTGCATTTCTTCAGCACATAGGGAGAGATTTCTAGTCTTGTGCATTATATGGGTCAAGTTGTTTTGATAGCCTGATTATATCATTTCTGTTAATATCTGTACCTTCTAAGACTTCATATTTACACCTTTCTGATGTTAGTGCACTATCATCCTTCACTGTAAGAACACTTTTATATCTGTTATTTAGTTCCTGACATATTTCCTTGTCCTATTTGAGAGTTCTTTCCTCTGAGTTCCTTAGCCTGATCTGTTGTTCTTTAACCAACAATTTGCTTCTGATGAAATGGAAAAACTGTGGGTTGTCTTTCGCCTTGTTCACTCTTCTATGTAATTCTCTATGTTCCTCCTCCTTTCTTTCCAGTGCTCATTCCTTGGTCTCCTGTGTCTCTTTAATCGTGGCTGGTTACACGCTTGTTTGTAGCTCTTCCAAATTAGATCCAAGTTCTCTCAATATTTTGCATTTCATGCTGAACCATGCCTCTCTCTATGTCACTCTTCCTTCTATTTTAGTACCCATACCCTGACTCTATTGAAGCAGACTTCACAAAATCATCTAGTATTGGTTTACATTCTTGATGTATGACTCTTTTGTTCAGTCTTCACTCTCAAGTAACTTGATCAACTGCATATAGTTGTTTTGACTGTATTTTCTCTTTGTATCATGTGTTTCCTCTGATCCCCTTCTTGCTTCCTTCTCCACAACATAGTCAAATTCAAGTACTACATCATCACTTTTCCCTAAATAACCTTCATACTTGGCATGTATGTTCTATTTCCATGCTATGCTGTGCAAAGATGAGGTCAAGTAGTCCCCCACTATCTATATTAACTAATGGCACCTTCATTCAGTACATAATAGGTAAAATTTCTATGAGAAAAAAAAGATGTGTTGCTGTTTGTCTACAATCCCCCCAAAAAACTACAGCAACCTGGAGCAGGTTTGCACTGATAACAATGAAGAAACAATATGGACATATGGGAGGCAACAAGACACTCCCTTCATGATAATGGTAAATTATTGATAAAAATAATGGAGGACTTGAACAGAATCAAACTAGAAGAACTCAAGACACTCATGGAAACATGAAAATATATGGTTTTCAAATATGGACAGGAAAACTTCTTGCATCAACATGTCAAGGAGCATACAAGATCTATAGGGGAGAACACTCTATCACAATTTGACCTCATCTATCTAGGCATAGCTGTTTGATCAAGGGTCTTTCCCTTGTGTGGGTACATTTCCACTCAAAACCACACTAAAAATTCTTGCCTAGTTTGACTGTGTATGTGTGCTTGGTAACATGCTTTGCCCAGCACTGGATCCCTACTTGCTTGTTTCTTGCTCCACTAAAGGTCTTCATTTGTTCCTCCCCCCAACTAAGAATAAGAGTTAGATAGCTTATTAGACAAATAAAGCTTGCAAGCACATAACAATGCTGAGGTGACTATTAGTAAACCATACTTTTATTCTCACTCATTCCTACACTCCTTCACAGCACTTCTTTTCTTTTAAGTCAGTTATTCACATTACATTTATTTAAGTATTCTTTCATATAAACAATAATTTATCATTCTAGTTTACTCAAAAGGCAACACTCCTGGTCAATTGATTTGAATATTCTGGTCTTCCCACTCCCACTGCTCCTTTACTGCACAATTTGCCATAGTGAAATGTTATCATCTACAGAAATTCATTCATGAGATATTTAGTACATGTATTAACTGACCTGATATGGTGGCCACATGGAGTAGCTCTGAACATCTCGCCAGGCAGGCATTTCTAATCCTCTGGAGTTTTTAGAGACATCTTCAGCTACAATGATACTATAGGCAGTAACCTGTCCATTTTCATTGGAAAAGTAATTTTTGCGGTAACGGATACTGATAGTAGAAGAAGTACGTGAAACTTCAGTGGGAAACACTTGACGGCTTGGCTCTGGTGGGGCTGCAAAATGGGAAAGTTGTGTTAAGTATGGAACATGAAACTCTTTGCTCTCACAAGCATATGTTTACATAGGACGAATTATGTATATTCATAGGGTGAAAACTTTTCACAGTATGAGTAAGGGAGGTTACTGTGCCAAAACAATCATTCCTCTCAAATTCTATGTAATTTTTGCTGAGCTGAACAACATTTTTTCTCAAATTCTATGTAGATTTCTATCAATATTTTATCAAAAAGTCCATCTATTTATCTTGACAAGAGGTTGACTGCAGCAAAAGAGTTTCCACTTAACCATGTCCTTACATGCCTCTCTCATACACCATTCCATACATTCTTTCATCATTTTTCTACATCCAGTACTTTTTCATTCTATCTGCTTATAATGCAGGTGGTCTTCCTCTGACAGCAACCCTTTTAATTGTACTTTCATACACTCTCCTTGTAAATTCCATCTTGTATTCTTTCCACATGCCTAAACTACCTCAAAGTATTATGTTTCACCCAGTCTACCATTCCACAATTTGTTTCCTCTGCCTTTCCTGCCAAACCAAATCTCTCATACAACCCCCTCACTCTTTTCTTCATTCCATCTACTTATACAGCATGCTCCTCTCAAATGGCTCATTTCCATAGTCTGGATTGATTTCTGTAACTTAATCCATGTCCATGTTTCAGCTGCAAAGGTTAAGGTCAGGAGGATTATGCTGTCTCTTAATCCCTTCTTTACTTCCAATCTTACACCTCTAACCATCATTATTCTATTGGGGAACCCAATGACTCTTCTACCCTGTACTGCTCACTCCCTTTTTTCTGCTTCAATATCCCCAAACTTATTGGGGATAACTTAAATAAATGAACATTAACTTAATCAGATGTCGAAACAAAACCATGATTACCAGGCCATTATATCTGGCCTCTTACTTCTGTGTGAAGTTAAAGAGTTTCTCATCATCTGCTCCTAGGGTAAGGATAAGGTTAGCCATTGGTCCAGTGGTTTCATACTTCTGTTTAATGTCATGTTGTCAAACCTCTTATTCCTAAAATAATACCAGTAATATACATTGCAACTTTAGCACCACTGTCATCATCAAGACTGGAAATGAACTAGAGACAAACAAAGATGACTTTGAGATGTGTTAGGTGGCTGATAAAGATAAAAGAACACAGTAGCTTTGAAATGCATTGTAATATACATGGGAGACACAACATGTAACATGTGCTTTCTGAGATGGCAGCTTCAGCATGGCATGGGGTACAGGGTTCTGGTGAAAATTGAGCCATTAGTCTCACAAGACAAATAGACTCTCTTGCAAAATATTGAATTAGCAACATCCAAAATACAGTGAAGGTCACTGTTCATTTGAGCAAACTGGACACCAACTGAAAATATGTGCGAGTAACCTGAGAAAATGCATGAATCTGATCCAATCGAAATATTTAAAAAACACAATGTTTCAGAAGAATTACTAACATTTTATAAAGGTTTGAATATTTACTAATATACATCAAATATTACTGTCATTCTATCATCACTAACCCCTTTCCCAATTTTTGTCACATGGATCACATGCAAACAGCCTCTGAAAATCACTCACATTCATCCCGAAAATTATCAGTTAACCAAACTACTTCATCAAACAAAAGTCTATCAACAGGTGGTCATAATAAAGCTTTCCAGATTACAAGTCTTATGCAGTAATTACTTACCACCAATTGGCATCGTATACTCCAAGTACTTGACACGACCTGGCCCAATCTTAGTGCTTGCCTCAATTTCAAAAAAATAAGTTTGCCCAGGAATTAAATTTGTAATTATTCCATCTAGTTCAAGAGGACCAAAATGCCTAAGTTTTGTAGATGAGGAACCCTGAAATTGAATCAATAAGTACTCATTATTCTCAATATCTAATGAATTCATAGAGTCTATTTCAGAGCAACCAATCAATAGTAAAAGATTATCATACACATGTTGATATAACCATGTTATACATACAAAGAATATCAATATTATACCAAGGACCTCTTATACAGCATGACTTTTATACCACAATATTTAAGTACTTAAAGGAGTGACCTTTTAATCATACCATTATTCCATATTTTATGGTGAAACCTAAAAGAATACCATTCTGTTCATCAGGAGGTAGAGACCAAACAAACGAAATCTGGTTTGGTGTCACTTTCTTTGGGGAAAACTGAGCCACCTAGAAAATAAAAATAAAAATACATACATGATAATCTTCTGATTGTAATATAAGGGTAAGAGAGATGTGTGGAAATATAAAGAGTATGGTTGAGAGAGCAGAGGAGGGTATGTTGAAATGGTTTGGACACATGGAGAGAATTAGTGAGGAAAGATTGACATAGAGGATATAAGTGTCAAAGGTAGAGGGAACAAAGAAAAGCAGGAGACAAAATTGGAGGTGGAAGGATGGAGTGAAAAAGATTTTGAGCAATCGGGGCCTAAACATACAGGAGGGTGAGAGGCGTTCAAGGAATTCAGTGAATTGGAATGATGTGGTATACTGGGGCTGATGTGCTATCAATGGACATTGGGGTAAACAATGGAAAGGTCTGTGGGGCCTGGATGTGGATAAGGAGCTGTGGTTCCAGTGCATTACACATGACAGCTAGACACTGAGTTCAAATGAAAAAGGACTTTTTTGTCTGTTTTCCTGGCATTACCTCAGTGAAACATGGGATAGCAATTCCGTTTTCCTGTGAGGCGGGGTGGCGAAAGGAAAGGATGAAGGAAAGCAAGTATAAATATGTAATGTGTACAAATGTAATAGCTGCTTGTGGGTGTTTATATGTGATAGATTGTAAGAAAAAAACTCTAGATTGATATGGGCAAAACTGAAAGTGGATGCAGAGGGATGGGTGATTATTGGTGCATATGCACCTGGGCATGAAAAGAAAGATCATAAGAGGCAAGTGTTTTGGGAGCAGCTGAGTTCCAATTCACTCTATTCCTTGCACACCTTTCACCCTTCTGCATGTTCAGGCCCCGACCACTCAAAATCTTTTTCACTTCATCTTTCCACCTCCAATTTGGTCTCCCACTTCTCCTTGTTCCCTCCACCTCTGACACATATATCCTCTTGGTCAATCTTTCCTTACTCATTCTCTCCATGTGACCAAACCATTTCAAAACACCCTCTTCTGCTCTCACAACCACACTCTTTTCATGACCACACATCTCTCTTACCCTTACATTACTTACTCGATCAAACCACCTTACTCATTCTCTCCATGTGACCAAACCATTTCAAAACACCCTCTTCTGCTCTCACAACCACACTCTTTTCATGACCACACATCTCTCTTACCCTTACATTACTTACTCGATCAAACCACCTCACACCACATATAGTCCTCAAACATCTCATTCCCAGCACATCCACCCTCCTCTGCACAACTCTATCCATAGCCCACGCCTCGCAACCATATAACATTGTTGGAACCACTATTCCTTCAAACATACCCATTTTTGCTTTCCGAGATAATGTTCTCAACTTCCACACATTCTTTAATGCTCCCAGAATTTTCGCAATCTCCCCCACCCTATGATTCACTTCCGCTTCCATGGTTCCATCCGCTGCCAAATCCATTCCCAGATATCTAAAACACTTCACTTCCTCCAGTTTTTCTCCATTCAAACTTACCTCCCAACTGACTTGTCCCTCAACCCTACTGTACCTAATAACCTTGCTCTTATTCACATTTACTCTCAGCTTCCTTCTTTCACACACTTTAACAAATATATATATATATACATATATATATATATATATATATATATATATATATATATATATATATATATATATATATATATTTTTTTTTTTTTTTTTTTTGCTTTGTCGCTGTCTCCCGCTTTTGCGAGGTAGCGCAAGGAAACAGACGAAAGAAATGGCCCAACCCACCCCCATACACATGTATATACATACTTCCACACACGCAAATATACATACCTGCACAGCTTTCCATGGTTTACCCCAGACGCTTCACATGCCTTGATTCAATCCACTGACAGCACGTCAACCCCGGTATACCACATCGCTCCAATTCACTCTATTCCTTGCCCTCCTTTCACCCTCCTGCATGTTCAGGCCCCGATCACACAAAATCTTTTTCACTCCATCTTTCCACCTCCAATTTGGTCTCCCTCTTCTCCTCGTTCCCTCCACCTCCGACACATATATCCTCTTGGTCAATCTTTCCTCACTCATTCTCTCCATGTGACCAAACCATTTCAAAACACCCTCTTCTGCTCTCTCAACCACGCTCTTTTTATTTCCACACATCTCTCTTACCCTTACGTTACTTACTTGATCAAACCACCTCACACCACACATTGTCCTCAAACATCTCATTTCCAGCACATCCACCCTCCTGCGCACAACTCTATCCATAGCCCACGTCTCGCAACCATACAACATTGTTGGAACCACTATTCCTTCCACTATATATATTGGGTGTCTAAATGTGTGTGGATGTAACCAAGATGAGAAAAAAGGAGAGAAAGTTAGTATGTTTGAGGAAAGGAACCTGGATGTTTTGGCTCTCAGTGATACGAAGCTCAAGGGTTAAGGGGAAGAGTGGTTTGGGAATGTCTTGGGAGTAAAGTCAGGAGTTAGTGAGAGGACAAGAGCAAAGGAAGAAGTAGCACTAATCCTGAAACAGGAGTGGTGGGAGTATGTGAAAGAGTGTAAGAAAGTAAACTCTAGATTGATATGGGTAAAACTGAAAGTGGATGGAGAGAGATGGGTGATCATTGGTGCAAATGCACCTGGGCATAAGAAATATCATGAGAGGCAAATGTTTTGGGAGCAGCTGAGTGAGTGTGTTAGTAGTTTTGATGCACGAGACCGGGTTATAGTGATGGGTGATTTGAATACAAAGGTGAGGAATGTGGCAGTTGAGGGAATAATTGGTGTACATGGGGTGTTTAGTAGTGTAAATGGAAATGGTGAAGAGCTTGTAGATTTATGTGCTGAAAAAGGACTGGTGATTGGGAATACTTGGTTTAAAAAGACAGGTATACATAAGTATACATGTGTAAGTAGGAGAGATGGCCAGAGAGCGTTATTGGATTACATGTTAATTGATAGGTGTGCGAAAGAGACTTTCGGATGTTAATGTGCTGAGAGGTGCAACTGGACGGATGTCTGATCATTATCTTGTGGAGGCGAAGGTGAAGATTTGTAGAGGTTTTCAGAAGAGAGAATGTTGGGGTGAAAAGAGTGGTGAGAGTAAGTGAGCTTGGGAAGAAGACTTGTGTGAGACTGTGTACAGAATGGAGAAAGGTGAGAACAAAGGACATAAGGGGAGTGGGGGAGGAATGGGATGTATTTAGGGAAGCAGTGATGGTTTGTGCAAAAGATGCTTGTGGCATGAGAAGCATGGGAGGTGAGCAGATTAGAAAGGGCAGTGAGTGGTGGGATGAAGAAGTAAGATTATTAGTGAAAGAGAAGAGAGAGGCAATTGGACGATTTTTGCAGGGAAATAACGCAAATGACTGGGAGATGTATAAAAGAAAGAGGCAGGAGGTCAAGAGAAAGGTGCTTGAGCTGAAAAAGAGGGCAAATGAGAGTTGGGGTGGGAGGGTATCCTTAAATTTTAGGGAGAATAAAAAGATGTTTTGGAAGTGCATAAGACAAGGGAACAAATGGGAACTTTAGTGAAAGGGGCTAGTGAGGAGGTGATAAGAAATAGTGGTGATGTGAGAAGGAGATGGAGTGAGTATTCTCAAGGTTTGTTGAATGTGTTTGATGATAGAGTGGCAGATATAGGGTGTTTTGGTCGAGAAGGTGTGCAAAGTGAGAAGGTTAGGGAGAATAATTTGGTAAACAGAGAAGAGGTAATAAAAGCTTTGTGGAAGGTGAAAGCCAGCAAGGCAGCGGGTTTGGATGGTATTGCAGTGGACTTTATTAAAAAAGGGTGTGATTGTATTGTTGACTGGTTGGTAAGGTAATTTAATGTATATATGACTCATGGTGAGGTGCCTGAGGATTGGCAGAATGCTTGCATAGTGCCATTGTACAAAGGCAAAGGGGATAAAAGAGAGTGCTCAAATTACAGACGTATAAGTTTGTTGAGTATTTCTGGTAAATTATATGGGAGGGTACTGACTGAAAGGGTGAAGGCATGTACAGAACATCAGATTGGAGAAGAGCAGTGTGGTTTCAGAAGTGTTAGAGGATGTGTGGATCAGGTGTTTGCTTTGAAGAATGTATGAGAAATACTTAGAAAAGCAAATGGATTTGTATGTTGCATTTATGGATCTGGAGAAGGCATATGATAGAGTTGATAGAGATGCTCTGTGGAAGGTATTAAGAATATATGGTGTAGGAG